>NC_059220.1:45866522-45996522 GCF_020615455.1 Coregonus clupeaformis
CCTTTGTTTTGTTGACGTTGAGGGAGAGGGTATTTTTCTGGCACCACTCCGCCAGGTCCCTCACCTCCTCCTTGTAGGCTGTCTAGTCATTGTTGGTAATCAGGCCTGTTGTGTCGTCTGCAAACTTGATGATTGAGTTGGAGGCGTGCTTGGCCACGCAGTCATGGGTGAACAGGGAGTACAGGAGGGGGCTGAGCACACACCCTTGAGGGGCCCCAGTGTTGAGGATCAGCGAAGTGGAGATGTTGTTTCCTACCTTCACCAGCTGGGGGCGGCCCGTCAGGAAGTCCAGGACCCAGTTGCAAAGGGCGGGGTTCAGACCCAGGGCCCCGAGCTTAATGATGAGCTTGGAGGGTACTATGGTGTTGAATGCTGAGCTATAGTCAATGAACAGCATTCTTACATAGGTATTCCTCTTGTCCAGATGGGATAGGGCAGTGTGCAGCGCGATGGCGATTGCATCATCTGTTGATCTATTGGGGCGGTATGCAAATACAAAAACAAATCAAATCAAATTGTATTTGTCACATGCGCCGAATACCACAGGTGTAGACCTTACAGTGAAATTCTTACTTACAAGCCCTTAACCAACAATGCAGTTTTAAGAAAAATAAGTGTTAAGTAAAAAATTGATCAGTAAAAATAAAATAACTATATAACTATATATTATATAAATATAATAAATAATTAAAGAGCAGCAGTAAAATAACGGTAGCGGGGATATATACAGGTGGTACCGGTACAGAGTCAGTGTGCGGGTCACAGGTTAGTCGAGGTAATTGAGGTAATATGTACATGTAGGTAGAGGTAATTAACAGAGTACAGTCGTGGTCAAAAGTTTTGAGAATGACACAAGTATTGGTCTTCACAAAAGTTCGCTGCTTCAGTGTTATGAGATATTTTTGTCAGATGTTACTATGGTATACTGAAGTATAATTACAAGCATTCCATAAGTGTCAAAGGCTTTTATTGACAATTACATTAAGTTTATGCAAAGAGTCAATATTTGCAGTGTTGACCCTTCTTTTTCAAGACCTCTGCAATCCGCCCTGGCATGCTGTCAATTAACTTCTGGGCCACATCCTGACTGATGGCAGCCCATTCTTGCATAATCAATGCTTGGAGTTTGTGGGTTTTTGTTTGTCTACCCGCCTCTTGAGGTTTGACCACCAGTTCTCAATTTGATTAAGGTTTGGGGAGTTTCCTGGCCATGGACCCAAAATGTCTATGTTTTGTTCCCCGAGCCACTTAGTTATCACTTTTGCCTTATGGCAAGGTGCTCCATCATGCTGGAAAAGGCATTGGTCGTCACCAAACTGTTCTTGGATGGTTGGGAGAAGTTGCTCTCGGAGGATGTGTTGGTACCATTCTTTATTCATGGCTGTGTTCTTAGGCAAAGTGGTGAGTGAGCCCACTCCCTTGGCTGAGAAGCAACCCCACACATGAATGGTCTCAGGATGCTTTACTGTTGGCATGACACAGGACTGATGGTAGCGCTCACCTTGTCTTCTCCGGACAAGGTGTTTTCCGGATGCCGCAAACAATCGGAAAGGGGATTCATCAGAGAAAATGACTTTACCCCAGTCCTCAGCAGTCCAATCCCTGAACCTTTTGCAGAATATCAGTCTGTCCCTGATGTTTTTCCTGGAGAGAAGTGGCTTCTTTTTTGCCCTTCTTGACACCAGGCCATCTTCCAAAAGTCTTCCCCTCACTGTGCGTGCAGATGCACTCACACCTGCCTGCTACCATTCCTGAGCAAGCTCTGCACTGGTGGTGCCCCGATCCCGCAGCTGAATCAACTTTAGGAGACGGTCCTGGCACTTGCTGGACTTTCTTGGGCGCCCTGACGCCTTATTCACAACAATTGAACTTCTCTCCTTGAAGTTCTTGATGATCCGATAAATGGTTGATTGAGGTGCAATCTTACTAACAGCAATATCCTTGCCTGTGAAGCCCTTTTTGTGCAAAGCAATGATGACGGCACATGTTTTCTTGCAGGTAACCATGGTTAACAGAGGAAGAACAATGATTTCAAGCAATGCAAATAGCCAGGGTAGCCATTTGATTAGCTGTTCAGGAGTCTTATGGCTTGGGGGTAGAAGCTGTTAAGGAGCCTTTTGGATCTAGACTTGCCGCTCTGGTACCGCTTGCCGTGCGGTAGCAGAGAGAACAGTCTATGACTAGGGTGGCTGGAATCTTTGGCTTAACTAGCTTCTCAAAGCACTTCATGATGATAGAAGTGAGTGCTACGGGGTGATAGTCATTTAGTTCAGTTACCTTTGCGTTCTTGGATACAGGAACAATTGTGGACATCTTGAAGCAAGTGGGGACAGCAGACTGGGATAGGGAGAGATTGAATATGTCCGTAAACACTCCAGCCAGCTGGTCTGAGCATGCTCTGAGGACGCGGGCTAGGGATGCCGTCTGGGCCTGCAGCCTTGCGAGGGTTAACACGCTTAAATGCCTTACTCACGTCGACCATGGAGAAGGAGAGCCCATGGGAGCGGGCTGCGTCGGTGGCACTGTGTTATCCTCAAAGCGGGCGAAGAAGGAGTTTAGCTTGTCCGGGAGCAAGACGTTGGTGTCCGCGGCATAGCTGGTTTTCCCTTTATAATCCGTGATTGAAGCGAGACTTCGGCTGGTTTTCCTTTTGTAGTCCGTGATTATCTGTAGACCCTGCCACATACGTCTCATGTCTGAGCCGTTGAATTGCGACTCCACTTTGTATCTGTACTGACATTTTGCCTGTTTGATTGCCTTACGGAGGGAATGATTACACTGTTTGTATTCAACCATATTGCTAGTGACCTTGCCGTGGTTAAATGTGATGGTTCACGCTTTCAGTTTTGCGCAAATGCTGCCATCTAACCACAGTTTTTGGTTTGGGTAGGTTTTAATAGTCACAGTGGGAAGAACATACCCTATACACTTCCTGATGAACTCGGTCACCGTGTCCATCCATACGTCGATGTTATTCTCAGGTGCAACCCGGAACATCTCCAAGTCTGCGTGATCAAAACAATCTTGAAGCATGGATTCTGATTGGTCAGACCAGCGTTGAATAGAATAGCGAATAGTTTCTGCCTATAGAAAGGGAGGAGCAGCGTAGGGTCGTGATCTGATTTGCTGAAGGGAGGGCCTTTTAGCCATCCCGGAAGGGAGAGTAACATTGGTTGAGAGTTTTTGTAGCACGAGTACTGCAGGTGATGTGTTGATAAAACTTTGGTACCGTTTTCTTCAAATGTGCTTTATTAAAATCCCCAGGTACAGTAAATGCGGTCTCAGGATATGTGGTTTCCAGTTTGCACAGAGTCCAGTGTAGTTCCTTGAGGGCCGTTGTGGTATCGGCTTGAGGGGGAATATAAACGGCTGTGACTATAACTGAAGATAATTATCTTGGGAGGTAATAAGGTCAAAATTTGATTGTGAGATATTCTAGGTCGGGTGAACAAAGGGACTTGAGTTTCTGTACGTTATCACAATCACACCATGAGTAGTTAATCACGAAACATACACCACCCGGAGAGTTCTTTATTCCTGTCTGCGCGATGTACTGAGAACCCAGCTGGCTGTATGGACAGGGACAGTATATCCCGAGAGAGCCATGATTCCGTGAAACAGAGTACGTTACAGTCCCTGATGTCTCTCTAGAAGGAGATCCTCGCCATGAGCTCGTGTACTTTATTGTCCAGGGACTGAACATTAGCGAATAAAATACTCGGAAGCTGTGGATGGTGTGCGCACCTCCTGAGTCGGACTAGAAGTCCACTCAGAATACCTCTTCTCCACTGGCGGCATCTTGGAGCAGCCTCTGGGATAAGTTCAATTGCCCTGGGGATCCAATTTGGGAAAGTCGCATTTCTGGTCATAATGCTGGTGAGTTACCGCCGCTCTGATATCCCAGAGTTATTTCTGGCTGTATGTAATAACACAAAAAACATTCTGGGCTAATTAATAATAATAATAATAATAATAATAATAATAATAATAATAATAATAGTGTAAGAAATAACAAAAACTAAAAAACTTTAAAAAACGGCAAAGTTGCTTAGAAGCTAGAAGCAGATCTGCCATGTCTGTCGGCGCCATCTTCTTATAAATCACTGAGCTGATGTGGGCTACATCTGAAAACATGGCACCATAACTGCTCAAACAGGCTGTGCTGCTCGATGATATACCACCTGGTATACTGTCTGTCTGATATACCACCTGGTATACTGTCTGTCTGATATTCCACCTGGTATACTGTCTGTCAGATATACCACCTGGTATACTGTCTGTCTGATATACCACCTGGTATACTGTCTGTCTGATATACCACCTGGTATACTGTCTGTCTGATATACCACCTGGTATACTGTCTGTCTGATATACCACCTGGTATACCGTCTGTCTGATATACCACCTGGTATACCGTCTGTCTGATATACCACCTGGTATACTGTCTGTCTGATATACCACCTGGTATACTGTCTGTCTGATATACCACCTGGTATACTGTCTGTCTGATATACCACCTGGTATACTGTCTGTCTGATATACCACCTGGTATACTGTCTGTCTGATATACCACCTGGTATACTGTCTGTCTGATATACCACCTGGTATACTGTCTGTCTGATATACCACCTGGTATACTGTATACTCACAGCTCCCTCTCAACTCCCTCACAGCTCCCTCTCATCTCCCTCACATCTCCCTCACAGCCCCCTCACATCTCCCTCTCAGCTCCCTCTCATCTCCCTCACAGCTCCCTTTCAGCTCCCTCACATCTCCCTCACAGCTACCTCACATCTCCCTCTCAGCTCCCTCACAGCTCCCTCACAGCTCCCTCTCAGCTCCCTCACAACTCCCTAACATCTCCCTCACAGCTCCCTCTCATCTCCCTCACAGTTCCCTCTCAGCTCCCTCACATCTCCCTCACATCTCCCTCACAGTTCCCTCTCAGCTCCCTCACAGCTCCCCCACAACTCCCTCACATCTCCCTCTCATCTCCCTCACATCTCCCTCACAGTTCCCTCTCAGCTCCCTCACATCTCCCTCACAGCTCCCTCACAGCTCCCTCTCAGCTCCCTCACAGCTCCCCCACAACTCCCTCTCAGCTCCCTCTCAGCTCCCTCACAGCTCCCTCACAGCTCCCTCTCAGCTCCCTCTCAGCTCCCTCACAACTCCCTAACATCTCCCTCACAGCTCCCTCTCATCTCCCTCACATCTCCCTCACATCTCCCTCACATCTCCCTCTCAGTTCCCTCACAGCTCCCTCTCAGCTCCCTCTCAGCTCCCTCACAGCTCCCTCTCAGTTCCCTCACAGCTCCCTCTCAGCTCCCTCACATCTCCCTCACATCTCCCTCACATCTCCCTCACAGTTCCCTCTCAGCTCCCTCACAGCTCCCTCTCAGCTCCCTCTCAGCTCCCTCTCATCTCCCTCACAACTCCCTCACATCTCCCTCACAGCTCCCTCTCATCTCCCTCACATCTCCCTCACAGCCCCCTCACATCTCCCTCTCAGCTCCCTCTCATCTCCCTCACAGCTCCCTCTCAGCTCCCTCACATCTCCCTCACAGCTCCCTCTCAGCTCCCTCACATCTCCCTCACAGCTACCTCACATCTCCCTCTCATCTCCCTCACAGCTCCCTCACAGCTCCCTCTCAGCTCCCTCACAACTCCCTCACATCTCCCTCTCAGCTCCCTCACATCTCCCTCACAGTTCCCTCTCAGCTCCCTCACATCTCCCTCACAGCTCCCTCACAGCTCCCTCTCAGCTCCCTCACAGCTCCCCCACAACTCCCTCTCAGCTCCCTCACAGCTCCCTCACAGCTCCCTCACAGCTCCCTCACAGCTCCCTCACAGCTCCCTCTCAGCTCCCTCACAACTCCCTCACATCTCCCTCACAGCTCCCTCTCATCTCCCTCACATCTCCCTCACATCTCCCTCACATCTCCCTCTCAGTTCCCTCTCAGCTCCCTCTCAGTTCTCTCACAGCTCCCTCTCAGTTCCCTCTCAGCTCCCTCTCAGCTCCCTCACAGCATGCCATTCTGTAACGGATAATCAATACATATGAAGACATCAACACATGGCTGTTGTTGTGTTGTGTGTGCAGACTGATCCTCAATGCAGTGTCTGTGTGTGTCCCAAATGGCACCCCTAATCCCTCTATAGTTTTTGTGTATAGTGCACTACTTTTGACCAGAGAGTAGTGCACTAAATAGGGAATAGCGTGCCGTTTGGGATGGGCCCTCTGATTTATTTGCTGGTTGTTGCTGTGTGCAGGCTGGTCCTCAGTGTGTTTTCTGACCACCACCTTGTTGGTGTTGTCCTATACAGACTGGTTCTCAGTGCGGTATCTGACTACTTTGCTGCCATGTTCACCAGCGATGTGAGAGAGGCCAAACAGGAGGAGATCAAGATGGAGGGGGTGGATCCAGAAGCCTTGAGATCTCTGGTCCACTTTGCATACACTGGTGAGTACTGCTCATCACTCATTTATGTGTCTCAAATGGTACCCTATTATCTATATAGTGCACTACTTTTGACCAGGGCCCATAGGGCTAAATTAGGAATAGGGTGCCATTTGAATGTATCCATACTGTAATACCCATGGAGCTGGCTGGTGCAAAAAGGGCAGCATCAAATCTACACGTCTGTCAATCTTTTAGGCATGTTCTCCCCTGTGCCCCAGGCCTGGATATGTTTTGGGGTATTTTCTCTCCTGTGCCTCAGACCTGGAGATGTTTTGGGGTATTTTATCCCCTGTGCCCCATGTCTGGTGATGTTTTGGGGTATTTTCTCCCTTGTGCCCCAGGCCTGGTGATGTTTTGGGGTATTTTATCCCCTGTGCCCCAGGTCAGGTGATGTTTTGGGGTATTTTCTCCCTTGTGCCCCAGGCCTGGTGATGTTTTGGGGTATTTTATCCCCTGTGCCCCAGGCCTGGTGATGTTTTGGGGTATTTTATCTCCTGTGCCCCAGGCCTGGTGATGTTTTGGGGTATTTTCTCCCTTGTGCCCCAGGTCTGGTGATGTTTTGGGGTATTTTATCCCCTGTGCCCCAGGCCTGGTGATGTTTTGGGGTATTTTCTCCCTTGTGCCCCAGGTCTGGTGATGTTTTGGGGTATTTTCTCCCTTGTGCCCCAGGCCTGGTGATGTTTTGGGGTATTTTATCCCCTGTGCCCCAGGTCAGGTGATGTTTTGGGGTATTTTATCCCCTGTGCCCCAGGCCTGGTGATGTTTTGGGGTATTTTCTCCCTTGTGCCCCAGGCCTGGTGATGTTTTGGGGTATTTTATCCCCTTGAGCCCCAGGTCTGGTGATGTTTTTGCAGCTCATACTGAGCTCTGCTTCCATTGTTCTCTGTAACAACATATCTTGTTAATGTTCCAGGTGTCCTTGAATTGAAGGAGGAGACCATAGAGAGTTTATTGGCTGCAGCCTGCCTTCTACAGCTCTCACAGGTCATTGACGTTTGCTGTAACTTCCTTATGAAACAACTCCATCCATCTAACTGCCTGGGGATACACTCCTTCGCTGATGCCCAGGGATGCATGGATTTGCTCAAAGTGGCCCACAACTACACTATGGTAGGAATCTAACCTAAACTCCAAAGAATCACATGCAAATATTTTGGGGGTCTGTTGCTATTTGCATTTTTTTCCTTTTGGAGGTTGCATTAGGTCTACATCGCATTGTTAGGGTTGGATGACAATTGAATGCTTAGCTAAAGTGCAAATATCATTTTAAACTCTAGGATTTTATAAAAAATAAATAATGTGTAGACATATTTTTGGGTCAAGGTTAGCTAGTTTGTGACTATCAATGTTGAGACATGTCGACTAACATTTTGAGAAGTAGGTTGGTTTTTCAAAATACAGCTATAATATTTATTTCTTACATTTTCTACGGGATCAAGAAGATCCAGTGCACATATTTGCTAGATAATGTCTATCCCTGGCTGTCCCCGGCTGCAGGAGTAAACAACTCATGGAGATAGCTGTTCTATCTGTTATCTCCTGAAGGACATCTGCTAGGCTTTGTTTAAATAGAGCCCTGTCCAGAACAGTGAGGTTCATCTAATCACAACACTAGCACGACCGCTTCCTGTTCAATCCCTCCAATAATGAACATGGAGGAAGCGTCCCAAACGGCACCTTATTTGCTACGTAGTGCACTACTTTTGACCAGAGCCAATAGTGCACTTTATAGGGAATAGGGTGCCATTTGGGACACAGACGGAAAGTCACAGAGCTTCCTGGACCACTGTCCTCTGGGTTCTGAATCAACAGCTTCTTTATTTTGATAAGGATGATTTTGTCGGTAGTTTTACGCTGGATGGATGTTCTATGTTTTGTTGCATCCTGTTCCTTTGTGAGAGTCGTTTTTTTTTCTTCCTCTAAATGCTCTAAAACGCGCTGTGTCTTAAACCTTGCCCAGCTATCTTTGAACAAGGCCCTGTTGTTAAAGCCCTCATGTTAGATTTCAGCAGGCTATTCCCAGAATTAGCCTACTTTAAAAAGGACCGGTTCAGATTAGTGCCCCTTTATTCATGCTAGTATTTCTGTTTCAACTTAACAAATTTAACCAAAGCATCTCATGCACATTTTGAATTATGATGGGTTTTTTTTCTCCCAAAACCACTTCATCTTCTTATGTAATTGCCTTTCTTCCATAGATCAACACATATCTTTTATATTTTTGCTGTTGTTTCTCAAACACTTACTTACCGCAGGTTTGTCTTCTCGTATAATAATAATAATAATAATAATAATAATAATAATAATAATAATAATAATAATAATAATAATAATAATAATAATAATGGGTGTGTCTGAAAGGGCACCCGATTCACTATATAGTACACTGCTTTTGACCAGGGCCCACTGCAATGCAGATAGCAGAATTCATGTCTTCAATTTGTTGTCAGCATTCTGGCTGATGGTAATTGCAAATAATACATCTATACCAATGTCCAACAACAGTGTGTAGGATGTAGATCGCTCCTTCTGAATTACCAGAACAGATCAATGAAGGAGACTCATTTCATTAGGCTTGTCGCTGCTAAAGCCCAGACTCATGATAGATTCTGTGAAGCCAACTATAATTTGTAACAGATTAATCATCAATAGCATGCTTGTTTTTTTAAATAATTGTTAAGGCACTCACATCAAAGCTAAATGTGTCAACATTTATTCTTGGTGATGCAGTAAATATCAGCTCAGGGTCTTGTTCCTAGACAACAGGTTTTGTCCTACTCTTTTATAAATACCAGCTCAGGGTCTTGTTCCTAGACAACAGGTTTTGTTCTAGTACTTTATAAATATCAGCTCAGGGTCTTGTTCCTAGACAACAGGTTTTGTCCTACTCCTTTATAAATACCAGCTCAGGGTCTTGTTCCTAGACAACAGGTTTTGTCCTACTCCTTTATAAATACCAGCTCAGGTTCTTGTTCCTAGACAACAGGTTTTGTTCTACTCCTTTATAAATACCAGCTCAGGGTCTTGTTCCTAGACAACAGGTTTTGTCCTACTCCTTTATAAATATCAGCTCAGGGCCTTGTTCCTAGACAACAGGTTTTGTCCTACTCCTTTATAAATACCAGCTCAGGGTCTAGTTCCTAGACAACAGGTTTTGTTCTACTCCTTTATAAATACCAGCTCAGGGTCTTGTTCCTAGACAACAGGTTTTGTTCTACTCCTTTATAAATACCAGCTCAGGGTCTTGTTCCTAGACAACAGGTTTTGTCCTACTCCTTTATAAATACCAGCTCAGGGTCTTGTTCCTAGAAAACAGGTGTTGTTCTACTCCTTTATAAATACCAGCTCAGGGTCTTGTTCCTAGACAACAGGTTTTGTTCTACTACTTTATAAATACCAGCTCAGGGTCTTGTTCCTAGACAACATGTTTTGTTCTACTCCTTTATAAATACCAGCTCAGGGTCTTGTTCCTAGACAACAAGATTTGTCCTACTCCTTTATAAATACCAGCTCAGGGTCTTGTTCCTAGACAACAGGATTTGTCCTACTCCTATATAAATACCAGCTCAGGGTCTTGTTCCTAGACAACAGGTTTTGTTCTACTCCTTTATAAATACCAGCTCAGGGTCTTGTTCCTAGACAACAGGTTTTGTCCTACTCCTTTATAAATACCAGCTCAGGGTCTTGTTCCTAGAAAACAGGTTTTGTCCTACTCCTTTATAAATATCAGCTCAGGGTCTTGTTCCTAGACAACAGGTTTTGTTCTACTACTTTATAAATACCAGCTCAGGGTCTTGTTCCTAGACAACAGGTTTTGTTCTACTCCTTTATAAATACCAGCTCATGGTCTTGTTCCTAGACAACATGTTTTGTCCTACTCCTTTATAAATACCAGCTCAGGGTCTTGTTCCTAGACAACAGGATTTGTCCTACTCCTATATAAATACCAGCTCAGGGTATTGTTCCTAGACAACAGGTTTTGTTCTACTCCTTTATAAATACCAGCTCAGGGTCTTGTTCCTAGACAACAGGTTTTGTCCTACTCCTTTATAAATACCAGCTCAGGGTCTTGTTCCTAGACAACAGGTTTTGTCCTACTCCTTTATAAATACCAGCTCAGGGTCTTGTTCCTAGACAACAGGTTTTGTCCTACTCCTTTATAAATACCAGCTCAGGGTCTTGTTCCTAGACAACAGGTTTTGTCCTACTCCTTTATAAATACCAGCTCATGGTCTTGTTCCTAGACAACAGGTTTTGTCGTACTCCTTTATAAATACCAGCTCAGTGTCTTGTTCCTAGAAAACAGGTGTTGTTCTAATTCCTTTATAAATACCAGCCCAGGTTCTTGTTCCTAGACAACAGGTTTTGTTCTACTCCTTTATAAATACCAGCCCAGGTTCTTGTTCCTAGACAACAGGTTTTGTTCTACTCCTTTATAAATACCAGCTCAGGGTCTTGTTCCTAGACAACAGGTTTTGTCCTACTCCTTTATAAATACCAGCTCAGGGTCTTGTTCCTAGACAACAGGTTTTGTCCTACTCCTTTATAAATACCAGCTCAGGGTCTTGTTCCTAGACAACAGGTTTTGTCCTACTCCTTTATAAATACCAGCTCAGGGTCTTGTTCCTAGACAACAGGTTTTGTCCTACTCCTTTATAAATACCAGCTCATGGTCTTGTTCCTAGACAACAGGTTTTGTCCTACTCCTTTATAAATACCAGCTCAGTGTCTTGTTCCTAGAAAACAGGTGTTGTTCTAATTCCTTTATAAATACCAGCTCAGGGTCTTGTTCCTAGACAACAGGTTTTGTTCTACTACTTTATAAATACCAGCTCAGGGTCTTGTTCCTAGACAACAGGTTTTGTTCTACTCCTTTATAAATACCAGCTCAGGGTCTTGTTCCTAGACAACAGGTTTTGTCCTACTCCTTTATAAATATCATCTCAGGGCCTTGTTCCTAGACAACAGGTTTTGTCCTACTCCTTTATAAATACCAGATCAGGGTCTAGTTCCTAGACAACAGGTTTTGTTCTACTCCTTTATAAATACCAGCTCAGGGTCTTGTTCCTAGACAACAGGTTTTGTTCTACTCCTTTATAAATACCAGCTCAGGGTCTTGTTCCTAGACAACAGGTTTTGTCCTACTCCTTTATAAATACCAGCTCAGGGTCTTGTTCCTAGAAAACAGGTGTTGTTCTACTCCTTTATAAATACCAGCTCAGGGTCTTGTTCCTAGACAACAGGTTTTGTTCTACTACTTTATAAATACCAGCTCAGGGTCTTGTTCCTAGACAACATGTTTTGTTCTACTCCTTTATAAATACCAGCTCAGGGTCTTGTTCCTAGACAAGAGGTTTTGTCCTACTCCTTTATAAATACCAGCTCAGGGTCTTGTTCCTAGACAACAGGTTTTGTTCTACTCCTTTATAAATACCAGCTCAGGGTCTTGTTCCTAGACAACATGTTTTGTCCTACTCCTTTATAAATACCAGCTCAGTGTCTTGTTCCTAGACAACATGTTGTGTTCTACTCCTTTATAAATACCAGCTCAGGGTCTTGTTCCTAGACAACAGGTTTTGTTCTACTCCTTTATAAATACCAGCTCAGGGTCTTGTTCCTAGACAACAGGTTTTGTTCTACTCCTTTATAAATACCAGCTCAGGGTCTTGTTCCTAGACAACAGGTTTTGTTCTACTCCTTTATAAATACCAGCTCAGGGTCTTGTTCCTAGACAACAGGTTTTGTTCTACTCCTTTATAAATACCAGCTCAGGGTCTTGTTCCTAGACAACAGGTTTTGTCCTACTCCTTCATAAATACCACCTCAGGGACTTGTTCCTAGACAGCAGGTTTTGTCCTACTCCTTTATAAATACCAGCTCAGGGTCTTGTTCCTAGACAACAGGTTTTGTTCTACTCCTTTATAAATACCAGCTCAGGGTCTTGTTCCTAGACAACAGGTTTTGTCCTGCTCCTTTATAAATACCAGCTCAGGGTCTTGTTCCTAGAAAACAGGTGTTGTTCTACTCCTTTATAAATACCAGCTCAGGGTCTTGTTCCTAGACAACAGGTTTTGTTCTACTCCTTTATAAATACCAGCTCAGGTTCTTGTTCCTAGACAACAGGTTTTGTCCTACTCCTTTATAAATACCAGCTCAGTGTCTTGTTCCTAGACAACAGGTTTTGTTCTACTCCTTTATAAATACCAGCTCAGGGTCTTGTTCCTAGACAACAGGTTTTGTCCTACTCCTTTATAAATACCAGCTCAGGGTCTTGTTCCTAGACAACAGGTTTTATCCTACTCCTTTATAAATACCAGCTCAGGGTCTTGTTCCTAGAAAACAGGTGTTGTTCTACTCCTTTATAAATACCAGCTCAGGGTCTTGTTCCTAGACAACAGGTTTTGTTCTAGTACTTTATAAATACCAGCTCAGGGTCTTGTTCCTAGACAACAGGTTTTGTTCTACTCCTTTATAAATACCAGCTCAGGGTCTTGTTCCTAGACAACAGGTTGTGTCCTACTCCTTTATAAATACCAGCTCAGGGTCTTGTTCCTAGACAACAGGTTTTATTCTCCTCCTTTATAAATACCAGCTCAGGGTCTTGATCCTAGAAAACAGGTGTTGTTCTAGTCCTTTATAAATACCAGCTCAGGGTCTTGTTCCTAGACAACAGGTTTTGTTCTACTCCTTTATAAATACCAGCTAAGGGTCTTGTTCCTAGACAACAGGTTTTGTCCTACTCCTTTATAAATACCAGCTCAGTGTCTTGTTCCGAGACAACATGTTTTGTTCTACTCCTTTATAAATACCAGCTCAGGGTCTTGTTCCTAGACAACAGGTTTTGTCCTACTCCTTTATAAATACCAGCTCAGGGTCTTGTTCCTAGACAACAGGTTTTATCCTACTCCTTTATAAATACCAGCTCAGGGTCTTGTTCCTAGAAAACAGGTGTTGTTCTACTCCTTTATAAATACCAGCTCAGGGTCTTGTTCCTAGACAACAGGTTTTGTTCTAGTACTTTATAAAAACCAGCTCAGGGTCTTGTTCCTAGACAACAGGTTTTGTTCTACTCCTTTATAAATACCAGCTCAGGGTCTTGTTCCTAGACAACAGGTTGTGTCCTACTCCTTTATAAATACCAGCTCAGGGTCTTGTTCCTAGACAACAGGTTTTGTTCTACTCCTTTATAAATACCAGCTTAGGGTCTTGTTCCTAGACAACAGGTGTTGTTCTACTCCTTTATAAATACCAGCTCAGGGTCTTGTTCCTAGACAACAGGTTTTATCCTACTCCTTTATAAATACCATTTCAGGGTCTTGTTCCTAGAAAACAGGTGTTGTTCTACTCCTTTATAAATACCAGCTCAGGGTCTTGTTCCTAGACAACAGGTTTTGTTCTACTCCTTTATAAATACCAGCTCAGGGTCTTGTTCCTAGACAACAGGTTTTGTCCTACTCCTTTATAAATACCAGCTCAGGGTCTTGTTCCTAGACAACAGGTTTTATCCTACTCCTTTATAAATACCAGCTCAGGGTCTTGTTCCTAGAAAACAGGTGTTGTTCTACTCCTTTATAAATACCAGCTCAGGGTCTTGATCCTAGACAACAGGTTTTGTTCTAGTACTTTATAAATACCAGCTCAGGGTCTTGTTCCTAGACAACAGGTTTTGTTCTACTCCTTTATAAATACCAGCTCAGGGTCTTGTTCCTAGACAACAGGTTGTGTCCTACTCCTTTATAAATACCAGCTCAGGGTCTTGTTCCTAGACAACAGGTTTTATTCTCCTCCTTTATAAATACCAGCTCAGGGTCTTGATCCTAGAAAACAGGTGTTGTTCTAGTCCTTTATAAATACCAGCTCAGGGTCTTGTTCCTAGACAACAGGTTTTGTTCTACTCCTTTATAAATACCAGCTAAGGGTCTTGTTCCTAGACAACAGGTTTTGTCCTACTCCTTTATAAATACCAGCTCAGTGTCTTGTTCCGAGACAACATGTTTTGTTCTACTCCTTTATAAATACCAGCTCAGGGTCTTGTTCCTAGACAACAGGTTTTGTCCTACTCCTTTATAAATACCAGCTCAGGGTCTTGTTCCTAGACAACAGGTTTTATCCTACTCCTTTATAAATACCAGCTCAGGGTCTTGTTCCTAGAAAACAGGTGTTGTTCTACTCCTTTATAAATACCAGCTCAGGGTCTTGTTCCTAGACAACAGGTTTTGTTCTAGTACTTTATAAAAACCAGCTCAGGGTCTTGTTCCTAGACAACAGGTTTTGTTCTACTCCTTTATAAATACCAGCTCAGGGTCTTGTTCCTAGACAACAGGTTGTGTCCTACTCCTTTATAAATACCAGCTCAGGGTCTTGTTCCTAGACAACAGGTTTTGTTCTACTCCTTTATAAATACCAGCTTAGGGTCTTGTTCCTAGACAACAGGTGTTGTTCTACTCCTTTATAAATACCAGCTCAGGGTCTTGTTCCTAGACAACAGGTTTTATCCTACTCCTTTATAAATACCATTTCAGGGTCTTGTTCCTAGAAAACAGGTGTTGTTCTACTCCTTTATAAATACCAGCTCAGGGTCTTGTTCCTAGACAACAGGTTTTGTTCTAGTACTTTATAAATACCAGCTCAGGGTCTTGTTCCTAGACAACAGGTTTTGTTCTACTCCTTTATAAATACCAGCTCAGGGTCTTGTTCCTAGACAACAGGTTTTGTCCTACTCCTTTATAAATACCAGCTCAGGGTCTTGTTCCTAGACAACAGGTTTGTTCTACTCCTTTATAAATACCAGCTCAGTGTCTTGTTCCTAGACAACATGTTTTGTCCTACTCCTTTATAAATACCAGCTCAGGGTCTTGTTCCTAGACAACAGGTTTTGTCCTACTTCTTTATAAATACCAGCTCAGGGTCTTGTTCCTAGACAACAGGTTTTGTCCTACTCCTTTATAAATACCAGCTCATGGTCTTGTTCCTAGACAACAGGTTTTGTCCTACTCCTTTATAAATACCAGCTCAGTGTCTTGTTCCTAGAAAACAGGTGTTGTTCTAATTCCTTTATAAATACCAGCTCAGGGTCTTGTTCCTAGACAACAGGTTTTATTCTACTCCTTTATAAATACCAGCTCAGGGTCTTGTTCCTAGAAAACAGGTGTTGTTCTAGTCCTTTATAAATACCAGCTCAGGGTCTTGTTCCTAGACAACAGGTTTTGTTCTACTCCTTTATAAATACCAGCTCAGGGTCTTGTTCCTAGACAACAGGTTTTGTCCTACTCCTTTATAAATACCAGCTCAGTGTCTTGTTCCTAGACAACATGTTTTGTTCTACTCCTTTATAAATACCAGCTCAGGGTCTTGTTCCTAGACAACAGGTTTTGTCCTACTCCTTTATAAATACCAGCTCAGGGTCTTGTTCCTAGACAACAGGTTTTATCCTACTCCTTTATAAATACCAGCTCAGGGTCTTGTTCCTAGAAAACAGGTGTTGTTCTACTCCTTTATAAATACCAGCTCAGGGTCTTGTTCCTAGACAACAGGTTTTGTTCTAGTACTTTATAAATACCAGCTCAGGGTCTTGTTCCTAGACAACAGGTTTTGTTCTACTCCTTTATAAATACCAGCTCAGGGTCTTGTTCCTAGACAACAGGTTGTGTCCTACTCCTTTATAAATACCAGCTCAGGGTCTTGTTCCTAGACAACAGGTTTTGTTCTACTCCTTTATAAATACCAGCTTAGGGTCTTGTTCCTAGACAACAGGTGTTGTTCTACTCCTTTATAAATACCAGCTCAGGGTCTAGTTCCTAGAAAACAGGTTTTATCCTACTCCTTTATAAATACCAGCTCAGGGTCTTGTTCCTAGAAAACAGGTGTTGTTCTACTCCTTTATAAATACCAGCTCAGGGTCTTGTTCCTAGACAACAGGTTTTGTCCTACTCCTTTATAAATACCAGCTCAGGGTCTTGTTCCTAGACAACAGGTTTGTTCTACTCCTTTATAAATACCAGCTCAGTGTCTTGTTCCTAGAAAACAGGTGTTGTTCTAATTCCTTTATAAATACCAGCTCAGGGTCTTGTTCCTAGACAACAGTTTTTGTTCTACTACTTTATAAATACCAGCTCAGGGTCTTGTTCCTAGACAACAGGTTTTATTCTACTCCTTTATAAATACCAGCTCAGGGTCTTGTTCCTAGAAAACAGGTGTTGTTCTAGTCCTTTATAAATACCAGCTCAGGGTCTTGTTCCTAGACAACAGGTGTTGTTCTACTCCTTTATAAATACCAGCTCAGGGTCTTGTTCCTAGACAACAGGTGTTGTTCTACTCCTTTATAAATACCAGCTCAGGGTCTAGTTCCTAGAAAACAGGTTTTATCCTACTCCTTTATAAATACCAGCTCAGGGTCTTGTTCCTAGAAAACAGGTGTTGTTCTACTCCTTTATAAATACCAGCTCAGGGTCTTGTTCCTAGACAACAGGTTTTGTCCTACTCCTTTATAAATACCAGCTCAGGGTCTTGTTCCTAGACAACAGGTTTGTTCTACTCCTTTATAAATACCAGCTCAGTGTCTTGTTCCTAGAAAACAGGTGTTGTTCTAATTCCTTTATAAATACCAGCTCAGGGTCTTGTTCCTAGACAACAGTTTTTGTTCTACTACTTTATAAATACCAGCTCAGGGTCTTGTTCCTAGACAACAGGTTTTATTCTACTCCTTTATAAATACCAGCTCAGGGTCTTGTTCCTAGAAAACAGGTGTTGTTCTAGTCCTTTATAAATACCAGCTCAGGGTCTTGTTCCTAGACAACAGGTTTTGTTCTACTCCTTTATAAATACCAGCTCAGGGTCTTGTTCCTAGACAACAGGTTTTGTCCTACTCCTTTATAAATACCAGATCAGTGTCTTGTTCCTAGACAACATGTTTTGTTCTACTCCTTTATAAATACCAGCTCAGGGTCTTGTTCCTAGACAACAGGTTTTGTCCTACTCCTTTATAAATACCAGCTCAGGGTCTTGTTCCTAGACAACAGGTTTTATCCTACTCCTTTATAAATACCAGCTCAGGGTCTTGTTCCTAGAAAACAGGTGTTGTTCTACTCCTTTATAAATACCAGCTCAGGGTCTTGTTCCTAGACAACAGGTTTTGCTCTAGTACTTTATAAATACCAGCTCAGGGTCTTGTTCCTAGACAACAGGTTTTGTTCTACTCCTTTATAAATACCAGCTCAGGGTCTTGTTCCTAGACAACAGGTTGTGTCCTACTCCTTTATAAATACCAGCTCAGGGTCTTGTTCCTAGACAACAGGTTTTGTTCTACTCCTTTATAAATACCAGCTTAGGGTCTTGTTCCTAGACAACAGGTGTTGTTCTACTCCTTTATAAATACCAGCTCAGGGTCTTGTTCCTAGAAAACAGGTGTTGTTCTACTCCTTTATAAACACCAGCTCAGGGTCTTGTTCCTAGACAACAGGTTTTGTTCTAGTACTTTATAAATACCAGCTCAGGGTCTTGTTCCTAGACAACAGGTTTTGTTCTACTCCTTTATAAATACCAGCTCAGGGTCTTGTTCCTAGACAACAGGTTTTGTCCTACTCCTTTATAAATACCAGCTCAGGGTCTTGTTCCTAGACAACAGGTTTTATCCTACTCCTTTATAAATACCAGCTCAGGGTCTTGTTCCTAGAAAACAGGTGTTGTTCTACTCCTTTATAAATACCAGCTCAGGGTCTTGTTCCTAGACAACAGGTTTTGTTCTAGTACTTTATAAATACCAGCTCAGGGTCTTGTTCCTAGACAACAGGTTTTGTTCTACTCCTTTATAAATACCAGCTCAGGGTCTTGTTCCTAGACAACAGGTTGTGTCCTACTCCTTTATAAATACCAGCTCAGGGTCTTGTTCCTAGACAACAGGTTTTGTTCTACTCCTTTATAAATACCAGCTTAGGGTCTTGTTCCTAGACAACAGGTGTTGTTCTACTCCTTTATAAATACCAGCTCAGGGTCTTGTTCCTAGACAACAGGTTTTATCCTACTCCTTTATAAATACCAGCTCAGGGTCTTGTTCCTAGAAAACAGGTGTTGTTCTACTCCTTTATAAATACCAGCTCAGGGTCTTGTTCCTAGACAACAGGTTTTGTTCTAGTACTTTATAAATACCAGCTCAGGGTCTTGTTCCTAGACAACAGGTTTTGTTCTACTCCTTTATAAATACCAGCTCAGGGTCTTGTTCCTAGACAACAGGTTTTGTCCTACTCCTTTATAAATACCAGCTCAGGGTCTTGTTCCTAGGCAACAGGTTTTATCCTACTCCTTTATAAATACCAGCTCAGGGTCTTGTTCCTAGAAAACAGGTGTTGTTCTACTCCTTTATAAATACCAGCTCAGGGTCTTGTTCCTAGACAACAGGTTTTGTTCTAGTACTTTATAAATACCAGCTCAGGGTCTTGTTCCTAGACAACAGGTTTTGTTCTACTCCTTTATAAATACCAGCTCAGGGTCTTGTTCCTAGACAACAGGTTGTGTCCTACTCCTTTATAAATACCAGCTCAGGGTCTTGTTCCTAGACAACAGGTTTTGTTCTACTCTTTATAAATACCAGCTTAGGGTTTTGTTCCTAGACAACAGGTGTTGTTCTACTCCTTTATAAATACCAGCTCAGGGTCTTGTTCCTAGACAACAGGTTTTTATCCTACTCCTTTATAAATACCAGCTCAGGGTCTTGTTCCTAGAAAACAGGTGTTGTTCTACTCCTTTATAAATACCAGCTCAGGGTCTTGTTCCTAGACAACAGGTTTTGTTCTAGTACTTTATAAATACCAGCTCAGGGTCTTGTTCCTAGACAACAGGTTTTGTTCTACTCCTTTATAAATACCAGCTCAGGGTCTTGTTCCTAGACAACAGGTTTTGTCCTACTCCTTTATAAATACCAGCTCAGGGTCTTGTTCCTAGACAACAGGTTTGTTCTACTCCTTTATAAATACCAGCTCAGTGTCTTGTTCCTAGACAACATGTTTTGTCCTACTCCTTCATAAATACCACCTCATGGACTTGTTCCTAGACAGCAGGTTTTGTCCTACTCCTTTATAAATACCAGCTCAGGGTCTTGTTCCTAGACAACAGGTTTTGTTCTACTCCTTTATAAATACCAGCTCAGGGTCTTGTTCCTAGACAACAGGTTTTGTCCATTCTTCTTTATAAATACCAGCTCAGGGTCTTGTTCCTAGACAACAGGTGTTATCCTACTCCTTTCATAAATACCAGCTCAGGGTCTTGTTCCTAGAAAACAGGTGTTGTTCTACTCCTTTATAAATACCAGCTCAGGGTCTTGTTCCTAGACAACAGGTTTTGTTCTAGTACTTTATAAATACCAGCTCAGGGTCTTGTTCCTAGACAACAGGTTTTGTTCTACTCCTTTATAAATACCAGCTCAGGGTCTTGTTCCTAGACAACAGGTTGTGTCCTACTCCTTTATAAATACCAGCTCAGGGTCTTGTTCCTAGACAACAGGTTTTATTCTACTCCTTTATAAATACCAGCTCAGGGTCTTGTTCCTAGAAAACAGGTGTTGTTCTAGTCCTTTATAAATACCAGCTCAGGGTCTTGTTCCTAGACAACAGGTTTTGTTCTACTCCTTTATAAATACCAGCTCAGGGTCTTGTTCCTAGACAACAGGTTTTGTCCTACTCCTTTATAAATACCAGCTCAGTGTCTTGTTCCTAGACAACATGTTTTGTTCTACTCCTTTATAAATACCAGCTCAGGGTCTTGTTCCTAGACAACAGGTTTTGTCCTACTCCTTTATAAATACCAGCTCAGGGTCTTGTTCCTAGACAACAGGTTTTATCCTACTCCTTTATAAATACCAGCTCAGGGTCTTGTTCCTAGAAAACAGGTGTTGTTCTACTCCTTTATAAATACCAGCTCAGGGTCTTGTTCCTAGACAACAGGTTTTGTTCTAGTACTTTATAAATACCAGCTCAGGGTCTTGTTCCTAGACAACAGGTTTTGTTCTACTCCTTTATAAATACCAGCTCAGGGTCTTGTTCCTAGACAACAGGTTGTGTCCTACTCCTTTATAAATACCAGCTCAGGGTCTTGTTCCTAGACAACAGCTTTTGTTCTACTCCTTTATAAATACCAGCTTAGGGTCTTGTTCCTAGACAACAGGTGTTGTTCTACTCCTTTATAAATACCAGCTCAGGGTCTTGTTCCTAGACAACAGGTTTTATCCTACTCCTTTATAAATACCAGCTCAGGGTCTTGTTCCTAGAAAACAGGTGTTGTTCTACTCCTTTATAAATACCAGCTCAGGGTCTTGTTCCTAGACAACAGGTTTTGTTCTAGTACTTTATAAATACCAGCTCAGGGTCTTGTTCCTAGACAACAGGTTTTGTTCTACTCCTTTATAAATACCAGCTCAGGGTCTTGTTCCTAGACTACAGGTTTTGTCCTACTCCTTTATAAATACCAGCTCAGGGTCTTGTTCCTAGGCAACAGGTTTTATCCTACTCCTTTATAAATACCAGCTCAGGGTCTTGTTCCTAGAAAACAGGTGTTGTTCTACTCCTTTATAAATACCAGCTCAGGGTCTTGTTCCTAGACAACAGGTTTTGTTCTAGTACTTTATAAATACCAGCTCAGTGTCTTGTTCCTAGACAACAGGTTTTGTTCTACTCCTTTATAAATACCAGCTCAGGGTCTTGTTCCTAGAAAACAGGTGTTGTTCTACTCCTTTATAAACACCAGCTCAGGGTCTTGTTCCTAGACAACAGGTTTTGTTCTAGTACTTTATAAATACCAGCTCAGGGTCTTGTTCCTAGACAACAGGTTTTGTTCTACTCCTTTATAAATACCAGCTCAGGGTCTTGTTCCTAGACAACAGGTTTTGTCCTACTCCTTTATAAATACCAGCTCAGGGTCTTGTTCCTAGACAACAGGTTTTATCCTACTCCTTTATAAATACCAGCTCAGGGTCTTGTTCCTAGAAAACAGGTGTTGTTCTACTCCTTTATAAATACCAGCTCAGGGTCTTGTTCCTAGACAACAGGTTTTGTTCTAGTACTTTATAAATACCAGCTCAGGGTCTTGTTCCTAGACAACAGGTTTTGTTCTACTCCTTTATAAATACCAGCTCAGGGTCTTGTTCCTAGACAACAGGTTGTGTCCTACTCCTTTATAAATACCAGCTCAGGGTCTTGTTCCTAGACAACAGGTTTTGTTCTACTCCTTTATAAATACCAGCTTAGGGTCTTGTTCCTAGACAACAGGTGTTGTTCTACTCCTTTATAAATACCAGCTCAGGGTCTTGTTCCTAGACAACAGGTTTTATCCTACTCCTTTATAAATACCAGCTCAGGGTCTTGTTCCTAGAAAACAGGTGTTGTTCTACTCCTTTATAAATACCAGCTCAGGGTCTTGTTCCTAGACAACAGGTTTTGTTCTAGTACTTTATAAATACCAGCTCAGGGTCTTGTTCCTAGACAACAGGTTTTGTTCTACTCCTTTATAAATACCAGCTCAGGGTCTTGTTCCTAGACAACAGGTTTTGTCCTACTCCTTTATAAATACCAGCTCAGGGTCTTGTTCCTAGGCAACAGGTTTTATCCTACTCCTTTATAAATACCAGCTCAGGGTCTTGTTCCTAGAAAACAGGTGTTGTTCTACTCCTTTATAAATACCAGCTCAGGGTCTTGTTCCTAGACAACAGGTTTTGTTCTAGTACTTTATAAATACCAGCTCAGGGTCTTGTTCCTAGACAACAGGTTTTGTTCTACTCCTTTATAAATACCAGCTCAGGGTCTTGTTCCTAGACAACAGGTTGTGTCCTACTCCTTTATAAATACCAGCTCAGGGTCTTGTTCCTAGACAACAGGTTTTGTTCTACTCCTTTATAAATACCAGCTTAGGGTTCTTGTTCCTAGACAACAGGTGTTGTTCTACTCCTTTATAAATACCAGCTCAAGGTCTTGTTCCTAGACAACAGGTTTTTATCCTACTCCTTTATAAATACCAGCTCAGGGTCTTGTTCCTAGAAAACAGGTGTTGTTCTACTCCTTTATAAATACCAGCTCAGGGTCTTGTTCCTAGACAACAGGTTTTGTTCTAGTACTTTATAAATACCAGCTCAGGGTCTTGTTCCTAGACAACAGGTTTTGTTCTACTCCTTTATAAATACCAGCTCAGGGTCTTGTTCCTAGACAACAGGTTTTGTCCTACTCCTTTATAAATACCAGCTCAGGGTCTTGTTCCTAGACAACAGGTTTGTTCTACTCCTTTATAAATACCAGCTCAGGGTCTTGTTCCTAGACAACAGGTTTTGTTCTACTACTTTATAAATACCAGCTCAGGGTCTTGTTCCTAGACAACAGGTTTTGTTCTACTCCTTTATAAATACCAGCTCAGGGTCTTGTTCCTAGACAACAGGTTTTGTCCTACTCCTTTATAAATACCAGCTCAGGGTCTTGTTCCTAGACAACAGGTTTTGTTCTAGTACTTTATAAATACCAGCTCAGGGTCTTGTTCCTAGACAACAGGTTTTGTTCTACTCCTTTATAAATACCAGCTCAGGGTCTTGTTCCTAGACAACAGGTTGTGTCCTACTCCTTTATAAATACCAGCTCAGGGTCTTGTTCCTAGACAACAGGTTTTGTTCTACTCCTTTATAAATACCAGCTTAGGGTTCTTGTTCCTAGACAACAGGTGTTGTTCTACTCCTTTATAAATACCAGTTCAGGGTCTTGTTCCTAGACAACAGGTTTTTATCCTACTCCTTTATAAATACCAGCTCAGGGTCTTGTTCCTAGAAAACAGGTGTTGTTCTACTCCTTTATAAATACCAGCTCAGGGTCTTGTTCCTAGACAACAGGTTTTGTTCTAGTACTTTATAAATACCAGCTCAGGGTCTTGTTCCTAGACAACAGGTTTTGTTCTACTCCTTTATAAATACCAGCTCAGGGTCTTGTTCCTAGACAACAGGTTTTGTCCTACTCCTTTATAAATACCAGCTCAGGGTCTTGTTCCTAGACAACAGGTTTGTTCTACTCCTTTATAAATACCAGCTCAGGGTCTTGTTCCTAGACAACAGGTTTTGTTCTACTACTTTATAAATACCAGCTCAGGGTCTTGTTCCTAGACAACAGGTTTTGTTCTACTCCTTTATAAATACCAGCTCAGGGTCTTGTTCCTAGACAACAGGTTTTGTCCTACTCCTTTATAAATACCAGCTCAGGGTCTTGTTCCTAGACAACAGGTTTTGTCCTACTCCTTTATAAATACCAGCTCAGGGTCTTGTTCCTAGACAACAGGTTTTATTCTACTCCTTTATAAATACCAGCTCAGGGTCTTGTTCCTAGACAACAGGTTTTGTTCATTCTTCTTTATAAATACCAGCTCAGGGTCTTGTTCCTAGACAACAGGTGTTATCCTACTCCTTCATAAATACCAGCTCAGGGTCTTGTTCCTAGAAAACAGGTGTTGTTCTACTCCTTTATAAATACCAGCTCAGGGTCTTGTTCCTAGACAATAGGTTTTGTTCTAGTACTTTATAAATACCAGCTCAGGGTCTTGTTCCTAGACAACAGGTTTTGTTCTACTCCTTTATAAATACCAGCTCAGGGTCTTGTTCCTAGACAACAGGTTGTGTCCTACTCCTTTATAAATACCAGCTCAGGGTCTTGTTCCTAGACAACAGGTTTTGTTCTACTCCTTTATAAATACCAGCTCAGGGTCTTGTTCCTAGACAACAGGTTTTGTTCTAGTCCTTTATAAATACCAGCTCAGGGTCTTGTTCCTAGACAACAGGTTTTGTTCTACTCCTTTATAAATACCAGCTCAGGGTCTTGTTCCTAGACAACAGGTTTTGTCCTACTCCTTTATAAATACCAGCTCAGTGTCTTGTTCCTAGACAACATGTTTTGTTCTACTCCTTTATAAATACCAGCTCAGGGTCTTGTTCCTAGACAACAGGTTTTGTCCTACTCCTTTATAAATACCAGCTCAGTGTCTTGTTCCTAGACAACAGGTTTTATCCTACTCCTTTATAAATACCAGCTCAGGGTCTTGTTCCTAGACAACAGGTTTTGTTCTACTCCTTTATAAATACCAGCTCAGGGTCTTGTTCCTAGACAACAGGTTTTGTTCTAGTACTTTATAAATACCAGCTCAGGGTCTTGTTCCTAGACAACAGGTTTTGTTCTACTCCTTTATAAATACCAGCTCAGGGTCTTGTTCCTAGACAACAGGTTGTGTCCTACTCCTTTATAAATACCAGCTCAGGGTCTTGTTCCTAGACAACAGCTTTTGTTCTACTCCTTTATAAATACCAGCTTAGGGTCTTGTTCCTAGACAACAGGTGTTGTTCTACTCCTTTATAAATACCAGCTCAGGGTCTTGTTCCTAGACAACAGGTTTTATCCTACTCCTTTATAAATACCAGCTCAGGGTCTTGTTCCTAGAAAACAGGTGTTGTTCTACTCCTTTATAAATACCAGCTCAGGGTCTTGTTCCTAGACAACAGGTTTTGTTCTAGTACTTTATAAATACCAGCTCAGGGTCTTGTTCCTAGACAACAGGTTTTGTTCTACTCCTTTATAAATACCAGCTCAGGGTCTTGTTCCTAGACTACAGGTTTTGTCCTACTCCTTTATAAATACCAGCTCAGGGTCTTGTTCCTAGGCAACAGGTTTTATCCTACTCCTTTATAAATACCAGCTCAGGGTCTTGTTCCTAGAAAACAGGTGTTGTTCTACTCCTTTATAAATACCAACTCAGGGTCTTGTTCCTAGACAACAGGTTTTGTTCTAGTACTTTATAAATACCAGCTCAGTGTCTTGTTCCTAGACAACAGGTTTTGTTCTACTCCTTTATAAATACCAGCTCAGGGTCTTGTTCCTAGACAACAGGTTGTGTCCTACTCCTTTATAAATACCAGCTCAGGGTCTTGTTCCTAGACAACAGGTTTTGTTCTACTCCTTTATAAATACCAGCTTAGGGTTTTGTTCCTAGACAACAGGTGTTGTTCTACTCCTTTATAAATACCAGCTCAGGGTCTTGTTCCTAGACAACAGGTTTTATCCTACTCCTTTATAAATACCAGCTCAGGGTCTTGTTCCTAGAAAACAGGTGTTGTTCTACTCCTTTATAAATACCAGCTCAGGGTCTTGTTCCTAGACAACAGGTTTTGTTCTAGTACTTTATAAATACCAGCTCAGGGTCTTGTTCCTAGACAACAGGTTTTGTTCTACTCCTTTATAAATACCAGCTCAGGGTCTTGTTCCTAGACAACAGGTTTTGCCCTACTCCTTTATAAATACCAGCTCAGGGTCTTGTTCCTAGACAACAGGTTTGTTCTACTCCTTTATAAATACCAGTTCAGTGTCTTGTTCCTAGACAACATGTTTTGTCCTACTCCTTCATAAATACCACCTCAGGGACTTGTTCCTAGACAGCAGGTTTTGTCCTACTCCTTTATAAATACCAGCTCAGGGTCTTGTTCCTAGACAACAGGTTTTGTTCTACTCCTTTATAAATACCAGCTCAGGGTCTTGTTCCTAGACAACAGGTTTTGTCCTGCTCCTTTATAAATACCAGCTCAGGGTCTTGTTCCTAGAAAACAGGTGTTGTTCTACTCCTTTATAAATACCAGCTCAGGGTCTTGTTCCTAGACAACAGGTTTTGTTCTACTCCTTTATAAATACCAGCTCAGGTTCTTGTTCCTAGACAACAGGTTTTGTCCTACTCCTTTATAAATACCAGCTCAGTGTCTTGTTCCTAGACAACAGGTTTTGTTCTACTCCTTTATAAATACCACCTCAGGGTCTTGTTCCTATACAACATGTTTTGTTCTACTCCTTTATAAATACCAGCTCAGGGTCTTGTTCCTAGACAACAGGTTTTATCCTACTCCTTTATAAATACCAGCTCAGGGTCTTGTTCCTAGAAAACAGGTGTTGTTCTACTCCTTTATAAATACCAGCTCAGGGTCTTGTTCCTAGACAACAGGTTTTGTTCTACTCCTTTATAAATACCAGCTCAGGGTCTTGTTCCTAGACAACAGGTTGTGTCCTACTCCTTTATAAATACCAGCTCAGGGTCTTGTTCCAAGACAACAGGTTTTATTCTACTCCTTTATAAATACCAGCTCAGGGTCTTGTTCCTAGACAACAGGTTTTGTTCATTCTTCTTTATAAATACCAGCTCAGGGTCTTGTTCCTAGACAACAGGTTTTATCCTACTCCTTCATAAATACCAGCTCAGGGTCTTGTTCCTAGAAAACAGATGTTGTTCTACTCCTTTATAAATACCAGCTCAGGGTCTTGTTCCTAGACAACAGGTTTTGTTCTAGTACTTTATAAATACCAGCTCAGGGTCTTGTTCCTAGACAACAGGTTTTGTTCTACTCCTTTATAAATACCAGCTCAGGGTCTTGTTCCTAGACAACAGGTTGTGTCCTACTCCTTTATAAATACCAGCTCAGGGTCTTGTTCCTAGACAACAGGTTTTGTTCTACTCCTTTATAAATACCAGCTTAGGGTCTTGTTCCTAGACAACAGGTGTTGTTCTACTCCTTTATAAATACCAGCTCAGGGTCTTGTTCCTAGACAACAGGTTTTGTCCTACTCCTTTATAAATACCAGCTCAGGGTCTTGTTCCTAGACAACAGGTTTGTTCTACTCCTTTATAAATACCAGCTCAGGGTCTTGTTCCTAGACAACAGGTTTTATCCTACTCCTTCATAAATACCAGCTCAGGGTCTTGTTCCTAGAAAACAGGTGTTGTTCTACTCCTTTATAAATACCAGCTCAGGGTCTTGTTCCTAGACAACAGGTTTTGTTCTAGTACTTTATAAATACCAGCTCAGGGTCTTGTTCCTAGACAACAGGTTTTGTTCTACTCCTTTATAAATACCAGCTCAGGGTCTTGTTCCTAGACAACAGGTTTTGTCCTACTCCTTTATAAATACCAGCTCAGGGTCTTGTTCCTAGACAACAGGTTTTGTTCTACTCCTTTATAAATACCAGCTTAGGGTCTTGTTCCTAGACAACAGGTGTTGTTCTACTCCTTTATAAATACCAGCTCAGGGTCTTGTTCCTAGACAGCAGGTTTTGTCCTACTCCTTTATAAATACCAGCTCATGGTCTTGTTCCTAGACAACAGGTTTGTTCTACTCCTTTATAAATACCAGCTCAGGGTCTTGTTCCTAGACAACATGTTTTGTCCTACTCCTTTATGAATACCAGCTCAGGGTCTTGTTCCTAGACAACAGCTTTTGTCCTACTCCTTTATAAATACCAGCTCAGGGTCTTGTTCCTAGACAACAGGTTTTGTTCTACTCCTTTATAAATACCAGCTCAGGGTCTTGTTCCTAGAAAACAGGTGTTGTTCTACTCCTTTATAAATACCAGCTCATGGTCTTGTTCCTAGACAACAGGTTTTGTCCTACTCCTTTATAAATACCAGCTCAGGGTCTTGTTCCTAGACAACAGGTTTTGTCCTACTCCTTTATAAAAATCAGCTCAGGGCCTTGTTCCAAGACAACAGGTCTTGTCCTACTCCTTTATAAATATCAGCTCTGGGTCTTGTTCCTAGACAACAGGTTTTGTCCTACTCCTTTATAAATACCAGCTCAGGGTCTTATTCCTAGACAACAGGTTTTGTCCTACTCCTTTAAAAATATCAGCTCAGGGTCTTGTTCCTAGACAACAGGTTTTGTTCTACTCCTTTATAAATACCAGCTCAGGGTCTTGTTCCTAGACAACAGGTTTTATTCTACTCCTTTATATCTCCTGTATGTTGAACATTACAAAGCAGCATAAAGGGCTTTTAAATAGCATCATCTCTATAATGATATTATCCAGAGAGAGTCCTTAAAGGGGCTCATAGAGGAAATCATGCAAAGCCATACTGTATATATATTTATGCATATTGCCTGGGATGATGGTCAACAAATGGAAGATTAATCTATAGAAAGATGTATAGCGAGCTCCAGATTGAACATACTCTTTTCTTTCTTAGCTAGCACCAATGTGACTGTTACTGTGAATTTGACATCATACTGACTAAGTTTCAGACCACAGTTAATCACTTGCTACTGTATGCAATTATTTTTATTAATTACTTTTCTGGCAGTGTGTTGTCACTATGTTCTCCACTAGCATAGAGATCTGACAACATGATTAATCTGTGGTAAATGCGGGAGACACGTTCCAGTTGATTGCATTCAGGTGTACAACTGACTGACTGACTGACTGAATGACTGACTGACTCACTGACTGACTGACTGACTGACTGACTCACTGACTGACTGACTGACTGACTGACTGACTCACTGACTGACTGACTCACTGACTGACTGACTGACTGACTGACTGACTGACTGACTGACTGACTGACTGACTGACTGACTGACTGACTGACTGACTGACTCACTGACTCACTGACTGACTGACTCACTGACTGACTGACTGACTGACTGACTGACTGACTCACTGACTGACTGACTGACTGACTGACTGACTGACTCACTGACTGACTGACTGACTGACTGACTGACTCACTGACTCACTGACTGACTCACTGACTGACTGACTGACTGACTGACTCACTGACTCACTGACTGACTGACTGACTGACTGACTCACTGACTCACTGACTGACTGACTGACTGACTGACTGACTGACTCACTCACTGACTCACTGACTGACTGACTGACTGACTGACTCACTGACTGACTGACTGACTTACTGACTGACTCACTGACTGACTGACTCACTGACTCACTGACTGACTGACTGACTGACTGACTGACTCACTGACTGACTGACTGACTGACTGACTCACTGACTCACTGACTGACTGACTGACTGACTGACTGACTGACTGACTGACTGACTGACTGACTCACTGACTGACTGACTGACTGACTGACTGACTGACTGACTGACTCACTGACTGACTGACTGACTGACTGACTGACTGACTGACTCACTGACTGACTGACTGACTGACTCACTGACTGACTGACTGACTGACTGACTCACTGACTCACTGACTGACTGACTGACTTACTGACTGACTCACTGACTGACTGACTCACTGACTCACTGACTGACTGACTGACTGACTGACTGACTGACTCACTGACTGACTGACTGACTGACTGACTCACTGACTCACTGACTGACTGACTGACTGACTGACTGACTGACTGACTGACTGACTGACTGACTGACTGTATCCCTCTTCCATTTCTATTCTCTCCCCTCTGTGACTGAGCTGTCATGTTGGCCCATGTTAGCAGCATTGATGGTAAATTGTGTTGCTCATTAGGTTTAAATAAGTTTACTGCCCGATTTATCGACTGATTCCTTCCTATGCGAGTCAAATTCTGAGAATCCATCAACCAAGATACAAATGTGGCATTCGGTCCGTATTGACTGTACCTCCTGAGACTGACAGCTCAGGCCGTTTCGTAATCCTGTTCTCCGAGAATGTATGATTCTACTCGGTACATAGAGAATTAATTTGTTGTTGTAAACAACACATTTAATCCACCTACCAGCAATACGTTTACACTAGATCTATAGACCTAATGTACTCATTTACCCAATAAATGATGAACTCCTACATGCAATAAGTAATGTCTTCTTTCATTTATTAATTGTATTTTCTATCCAGGCAGCACCTGACAATTTGATGTAAGCATTTTGCAACCCAACCTCCAGATGAAACGAGCCCAGGGTTTTGGTGACCCTCATCTGTAAGGTTGCAGTATTTTCCCTTTTCCCCTAAGTCCTCCTCCGTGTTACATCTCTGTTTCAGGACCACTTCCTAGAGGTGATTCAGAACCAGGAGTTTCTCCTGCTTCCTACGGCTGAGATCGTCAAACTCTTGGCCAGCGATGACATAAACGTACCCGACGAGGAGACCATCTTCCAGGCTCTGGTGATGTGGGTGCGGTTCGATGTTCAGCATCGCCAGCAGGACCTTGGGTTGCTCCTGGCCTACATCCGTCTGCCTCTTCTACCCCCACAGGTGGGCAGTCAGTAGGTTATCAATGGGTTCATCACAAATGGCACCCTATTCCCTATATAGTGCATCACTTTTCACCAGAGGACAAATGGGCCCTTACTGGTTCCTGGTTGAAAGACGTACATTTAGGTTATACAATGTAATAATTCACTCTATCTGTTTTTTTTAAATGTGTTGTGTTGTTTCATGCATATTTTTATGCTGTGCTCAAATTGCCCTTCGGGGATAATAAATATTTACTGAACTGAACTGAAATGAACTCCCCTTTTAATTATAGCTCCTAGCTGACCTGGAGAACAACAAGATGTTCTCAGACGACCTGGAATGCCAGAAGCTTCTAATGGAAGCCATGAAGTACCATCTACTGCCGGAGCGTCGGCCCATGTTCCAGAGCCCCAGGACCAAACCCAGGAAGTCTACTGTAGGAGCACTCTACGCTGTGGGAGGCATGGACGCTACCAAGGGTTAGGCCTACTCTGCATTCCCTACTCCCTATATAGTGCACTAGACCCATAGGGGCTCTGGTCAAAAGAAGTGCCCTACATAGGGTTCTGTGTCCCAAATGGCACCCTACTCCCTATATAGTGCACTACTTTTGACCAGAGCCCGATATAGGGAATAGGGTGCCCTTTCAGGTCGCATCCATAGTCTTGATTTGAGTTCGCCCAGTGTGAGACATAAAGATCAGTAAATCCATTTTGTCTATTGGACCCTGATGGCTTGCCACTATTAATAAAAGCCCACAGGTTTTGATCAATGAGCCCATTTACCAAGATGGATGCCCCGCTAATGTGTGATGTCACCGTCGATCTCGCCGACCACGGGCCCGCTTTTATCGTTACGGACCTCAGGTCTATTGGGATACTAATGTAATGGATCTCGATCCACGCGACTGAGGTTACCCTTTCATTCCATGGACAAACGCCACTGATTGATCTGACACCAAATGGATCCTGTGCAGTTTAGACGTACAGTGGGGAAAAAAAGTATTTAGTCAGCCACCAATTGTGCAAGTTCTCCCACTTAAAAAGATGAGAGAGGCCTGTAATTTTCATCATAGGTACACGTCAACTATGACAGACAAAATCAGAAAATAAAATCATGAAAATCACATTGTAGAATTTTTAATGAATTTATTTGCAAATTATGGTGGAAAATAAGTATTTGGTCACCTACAAACAAGCAAGATTTCTGGCTCTCACAGACCTGTAACTTCTTCTAACTACTTTTTTCCCCCACTGTATGTTTCCTTTATCTAATATTAGGTTTTGGCTGTACATTCAATTGGACACATTGCTAAGTGCGTTTGAGGAACACAATATATATGAACATTTAGATGTTTAATCAAACACTGTGATAGATATAGAGTGGTCCCAGGAATCAGAACAGAATACGATTCAATGCTAAACCTCTAAAAACAGTCAACTGAAGTCATCGGCATCATCCTTGTCTGTTCCCATAGGATCTACGACCATAGAGAAGTATGACCTGCGGACTAACACGTGGATCCAGGTGGGGGTGATGAATGGCCGGAGGCTGCAGTTCGGGGTTGCGGTGATCGACAACAAGCTGTACGTGGTGGGGGGCCGAGACGGGCTGAAGACATCCAACATGGTGGAGTGCTACAACCCTTTCAACAATGTCTGGTCCACCATGCCTCCCATGTCTACACACAGACACGGACTCGGTGGGTTTACGGTTTACAAAAAAAATTAATACAGTTACATTTCACACCTGTACTATTGTAGCACAAGCACAGCAAATACAGTATGGGAGTGTTGTACTGTCTCTCCCCGAAGCCCAGACTTTTGTGGTACAGGGCATTAGACATTCATCTCTGCACCACAAGACAGTAAGAGCAAACCCTCCAGCTATTCTCACTCTCTCTCTCTCTCGCTCTCACACTCTCTCTCTCTCTCATCTCTCTCTCCCTCTCTCTCTCTCTCTCTCTCTCTCTCTCTCTCTCTCTCTCTCTCTCTCTCTCTCTCTCTCTCTCTCTCTCTCTCTCTCTCTCTCTCTCTCTCTCTCTCTCTCCTATATAAGACCTTGGCAGGCTACCGTACGCCTGCTCAGGTTTTTTCTCTCTTCCCTGGCCGTTTCTCACACGTTTCATATCAGGAATGGTTTGATTCACAGTTGAAATATATATATGCCTGTGAACTGAGGCGATGTAGTCAAGTATTCATCTCACTTGTCTGTGGTTGGCTTTTCTCTGAGATATGGGTGAATATGCTTGCCCCAGAGATTACAGTGAATAGTATTACCTGGTCTCCTTTGATCAGGGCTGTAGCAGATAGCTTTCATACTTTGCTTGTGGTGAGCACAGTTTTCCTGTGAAGATGTGAGGAGCTGCACGCCCTCCTTGCTAATGCTACGGCATGCTGTGTGCGTTCAGAAAAGAAGGAACAACAACTGGTTTTAAATGGCTATTTCAGTTCAACTTTATTCACACGGAATGTAGAATTTTTATACCCGATGTTCCTTAGAAAAATGTTGTACTCTAAACCCCAACATTTTCCAGCCAATATATATATATATACGTCTATCTATTGTGTTGTAAAGTAACATCGTGTTCATTGTTGTTGGAAAAACACTTTCCTCTGTGACCCCAGCAACAGCAGGAATAACACAGTGTTTTATATCCTGTTTGGAGAACAGAACTTTGTTCAAGTACTATTTGAAATCTTTCGTTTTGCCGTAGCCTGCCTGGTGCTGGATGGGCGGACTTTGTAGTTTTGGGACTATTCTATTGGTTCCGTTAAGCTGAGCATGCTCAATCAAGCGGAAATGACGTGTTTTTGAAATGATTTAAAATAGTATTTGAACCCAAGTCTGTTTGGAGAATAGAATAGACTACATTCCTTCAGCTCCACACAATGGTGACTCATCTAACAGCAGCTCAACTGTTCTAAAATGAGCATCATGGTTGATGCCTCTGGTTGAGCATCACACAAACACACACACGCACGCACGCACAAACACACACACACACACACACACACACACACACACACACACACACACACACACACACACACACACACACACACACACACACACACACACACACACACACACACACACACACACACACACACACACACACACACACACACACACACACACACACACACACACACACACACACACACACACACACAGAGTAGGCTCTGGTTGATGGTTCCCCTCCTCTTTCTAACTATTCAGGTGTAACAGTGTTGGAGGGCCCCATGTATGCAGTAGGAGGCCATGATGGATGGAGTTACCTGAATACAGTGGAGAGGTGGGACCCTCAGGCTAGACAGTGGAATTATGTTGCCAGCATGTCCACACCACGCAGCACCATGGGAGTCACCGCACTCAACGGAAAGTAAGTGGCTGCGTTAAAAACATTATGGCAGCATACAGTAACAGTTCTTACTAAAACACAAGCTTATAAATCATGAGACACCCAATGAAAGATACGTTTTTATGTATATACACACTAGAAGCTAATAACCAGCAAAACAGGAAAACAAAGTTCTGTTTCTTCTTATGTAACACATCTTGGTGAATGCCTGATCTTCTTATCAAAACAAGAAGGATTTTTTTTTTTGTGTGTAGGTCTTAAACCACCACAGCTTTGCTCTACGTTACATCATTACCACACAAGAGTGGGTTTTCACTCTATTAACCCTTTTAGACTTTCTTCCTGTATCTGGGTGAAAAAGAGAAAACAAGGAAGGAATATAATAATAATAATAATAATAATAATAATAATAATAATAATAATAATAATAATAATAATATGTTTCTACAACCTTCCTTCCCTCTCTGCTAAGGAAGATCTTTCTACAACCTACTTCCCTCTCTGCTAAGGAAGATGTTTCTACAACCCTCTTTCCCTCTCTGCTAAGGAAGGAAGATGTTTCTACAACCCTCCATCCCTCTCTGCTAAGGAAGGAAGATGTTTCTACAACTTTCCTTCCCTCTCTGCTAAAGAAAGATGTTTCTACAACCCTCCTTCCCTCTCTGCTAAGGAAGATGTTTCTACAACCCTCCTTCCCTCTCTGCTAAGGAAGGAAGATGTTTCTACAACCCTCTTTCCCTCTCTGCTAAGGAAGGAAGATCTTTCTACAACCCTCCTTCCCTCTCTTCTAAGGAAGATGACTCTACAACCTTCCTTCCCTCTCTGCTAAGAAATGAATATGTTTCTACAACCCTCTTTCCCTCTCTGCTAAGGAAGATGTTTCTACAACCCTCCTTCCCTCTCTGCTAAGAAAGATCTTTCTACAACCCTCCTTCCCTCTCTGCTAAGGAAGATGTTTCTACAACCCTCCTTCCCTCTCTGCTAAGGAAGATGTTTCTACAACCTTCCTTCCCTCTCTGCTAAGGAAGGAATATGTTGTGGTACAGGGCATTAGACATTCATCTCTGCACCACAAGACAGTAAGATCAAACCCTCCAGCTATTCTCACACACTCTCTCTCTCTCCCTCTCCCCCTCCCTCTCCCCCTCCCTCTCCCTCTCCCTCTCCCTCTCTCTCTCTCTCTCTCTCTCTCTCTCTCTCTCTCTCTCTCTCTCTCTCTCTCTCTCTCCCTCTCCCTCTCCCCCTCCCTCTCCCTCTCCCTCCCCTCTCCCTCTCTCTCTCTCTCTCTCTCTCTCTCTCTCTCTCTCTCTCTCTCTCTCTCTCTCTCTCTCCCTCTCCCTCTCCCTCTCCCTCTCCCTCTCTCTCTCTCTCTCTCTCTCTCTCTCTCTCTCTCTCTCTCTCTCTCTCTCTCCTATATAAGACCTTGGTAGGCTACCGTACGCCTGCTCAATCCTCTTTCCCTCTCTGCTAAGGAAGATGTTTCTACAACCCTCCTTCCCTCTCTGCTAAGAAAGATGTTTCTACAACCCTCCTTCCCTCTCTGCTAAGGAATATGTTTCTACAACCCTCCTTCCCTCTCTGCTAAGGAAGATCTTTCTACAACCTACTTCCCTCTCTGCTAAGGAAGATGTTTCTACAACCCTCTTTCCCTCTCTACTAAGGAAGGAAGATATTTCTACAACCCTCCTTCCCTCTCTGCTAAGGAAGGAAGATGTTTCTACAACCCTCCTTCCCTCTCTACTAAGGAAGGAAGATGTTTCTACAACCCTCCTTCCCTCTCTGCTAAGGAAGGAAGATGTTTCTACAACCCTCCTTCCCTCTCTACTAAGGAAGGAAGATGTTTCTACAACCCTCCTTCCCTCTCTGCTAAGGAAGGAAGATGTTTCTACAACCCTCTTTCCCTTTCTGCTAAGGATTTTCCCTCCCCTAAAAGACAATACTTTCTAGGAAAGACCGACACAACATTTCCTGAAGATTTCGTATCTGAGAAGCATCCAAAGTCAGATTTGTAATGCTTTTATTGTCCTTACAGATTGTTTGCAGTTGGTGGTCGGGATGGGAGCTCGTGTCTGCGGTCGATGGAATGCTTCGATCCCCACACCAACAAGTGGAGTATGTGTGCCCCCATGTCGAAGCGGAGAGGAGGGGTGGGTGTGGCCACGTACAACAGCTTCCTCTATGCTGTGGGCGGTCATGATGCCCCGGCGTCCAACCACTGCTCCAGACTATCAGACTGTGTAGAGAGGTAATCAACCACTGGTCCAGATTCTCAGACTGTGTAGAGGTAATCAACCACTGGTCCAGATTCTCAGACTGTGTAGAGGTAATCAACCACTGGTCCAGATTCTCAGACTGTGTAGAGGTAATCAACCACTGGTCCAGACTCTCAGACTGTTTAGAGGTAATCAATCACTGTCCCAGACTCTCAAATCAAATCAAATCAAATTGTATTTGTCACGTACACGTGTTTAGCAGATTTACATTTACATTTACGTCATTTAGCAGACGCTCTTATCCAGAGCGACTTACAGTTAGTGCATTCATTATTTTTTTTAAAAAATTTCATACTGGCCCCCCGTGGGAATCGAACCCACAACCCTGGCGTTGCAAATGCCATGCTCTACCAACTGAGCTACCTCCCTGCCGGCCATTCCCTCCCCTACCCTGGACGACGCTGGGCCAATTGTGCGCCGCCCCATTGGTCTCCCGGTTGCGGCCGGCTACAGCAGAGCCTGGATTCGAACCAGGATCTCTAGTGGCACAGCTAGCACTGCGATGCAGTGCCTTAGACCACTGCGCCAGATGTTATTGCGGGTGTAGCGAAATGCTTGTGCTTCTAGCTCCGACAATGCAGTAATATCTAAAAAGTAATATCTAACAATTTCACAACATATACCCAATACACACAAATCTAGGTAAGGAATGGAATTAAGAATATATACATATATGGACAAGCAATGACAGAGCAGCATGGACTATGATACAGTAGAATATTATAGAATACAGTATATACATATGAGATGAGTAATGCAAGATATGTACACATTATTAAAGTGACTAGTGTTCCATTTCTTAAAGTGGCCAGTGATTTCAATAGGCTATTTAACAGTCTGATGGCCTTGAGATAGGAGCTGTTTTTCATTCTTTCGGTCCTAGCTTTGATGCACCTGTACTGAACTCGCCTTCTGGATGATAGCGGGATGAGTGGCTCGGGTGGTTGATGTCCTTGATTATCTTTTTGGCCTTCCTGTGACATCGGGTGCTGTAGGTGTCTTGGAGGGCGGGTAGTTTGCCGGTGGTAATGCGTTCGGCAGACCGCACCACCCTCTGGAGAGCCCTGCGATTGCGGGCGGTGCAGTTGCCGTACCAGGCGGTGATACAGCCCGACAGGATGCTCTCAATTGTGCATCTGTAAATGTTTGTGAGATTTTAGGTGCCAAGCCAAATTTCTTCAGTCTCCTGAGGTTGAAGAGGCTCTGTTGCGCCTTGTTCACCACACTGTCTGCGTGGGTGGACCATTTCAGTTTGTTAGTGATGTGTACGCCAGACTGTGTAGAGAGGTAATCATCCATTGCTCCAGACTCTCAGACTGTGTAGAGGTGAACAACCGTAGGTTTAGTCTACAGTATGGCTGCGTTCCGATTCTTGGGAATTGCACGCTTCCTGAAATGCATTCAACAATGGTGGAGACTCCCTCTAGCCAAGGCTTACACCAATCCAATGCTTTTAAATCCATGACAGAGAGTATGGAAGTGCAGAGAATCGGGACGTAGCCTATGTCTGTACTGTCCTAGAGCAAAAAAAAAAACTCAACATGGGACATACAACTTTTCCAAGTGTCTTGTTATAGACTCATGGATCTGATGAATCTGAAGTATAGCTGTACATATGGAAACACAAAAGACATTTTATGTTTTGGGTGAGTGTGGTGCTTTTCTTGAGGCTTTGGCAGTGACTGTGATGCATCATGGGTAAATTAAGACTGACTGACTGATCTAGAAATAATATTGAGTAGTTATTTATGATGCAAGGTGATTTGTAGATCGGTCAGTCGGCCGCGGTGTCGAACGCGCCCATTGGGTTTGTTTGCGACTGCCGACAGACTGATCTACAAAGAACCTTGCATCATAAATAACTAGTCATTGTTATTTGTAGATCGGTCAGTCAGCCACAACTGACCCATGATACATCACAGTTTTGATGCTCTCAAACATGGCCATCGTCTCTGTCTGTCTGCATGGGACAGGGCATTCCAAGCCGAGAGTCATTCTTTCCATGGGAGCTGGTTTTAGCAGTGTGATTATCTGGCTTCTGCCACCCTCTGCTGGTTATTCTGTAAACATCAACCTGTATCTGATACACAATGCATGTGACGCCTATATACGATCATGACAAACAATTAAACAGAAAACAACATTAAAAAAGTCAATAAAAAATATTCAACAAAATATTTTGGCCCAGTCAAAATATTTTGTTGAATTCATCCGTGGACAAGCTTTAATCTTTGCTCTGTATTTCTTAAATATCCCAGTGCTCACTATACTTCTTCGGGTATTTCCCTTTTGTCCTTGTATTTCCTCTCTGTCACTGCAGATATGATCCCAAAACAGACACATGGACCACGGTGTCCTCTCTGAGTGTCCCCAGGGATGCTGTAGGTATCTGTCTGCTAGGAGACAGGCTATATGCTGTCGGGGGATATGATGGAACGTCCTACCTGAACAGTGTTGAGTCCTATGATGCACAGAACAATGAATGGACTGAGGTAACTTGAATCATTCCTTAGGTCTTCTTAGAACACTTTTCGACCTACAATTTCTCAATTCCAATAGCCAGGCACATTTTCATGCCGTAATACATTTGTTAAGACAAACTGAATGACCTTTCATCACCCTTTACCGTGTGTCTCCAATAGGAGGTCAATCTCAACATCGGAAGGGCTGGAGCCTGTGTTGTAGTTGTGAGAATACCTTGAGGACTACAACTCCCTACAACCCCCTGGAATTCCACACAGGAAACAGGATATGATGTCACCACTGATGTCACTGAGAATATGTTTTTCCTTCAGTTTTTCTACTGTAAAGACAAACCTTTATTGCATTCCACACAAACCATAGTTTCTATCAACAGTGATTTTCATTGTCCACTTGGAAGGATTTTCTCTTTGATTATAATAATGTACTTTATCATATCTACGGATCAACAATCTGCATTGTAGTGGTTAAAAAAGTAAGAAATTCTACCACACTTGTTGATATGGTTGCTCTGTTAAAATGCTCTGTCAGAAAATAATGTTCTCTATATGATACAAAGAAAGAAATTACATTTAATCCATAAGAGTCTAAGTCCTGTCTAAGCCAGGGGAGGAGGATTTTAAGACCCCTTGAAGTATCAAAAAAAAAAAAATATTTGATGAACATTTGTATTTAGCCTTACTGCTAGTAGCCAATACAAATCCATTAAATAATAGATTCACTACATGGAACAACAGATAGTCCCCCTCAAAGAACTCTAAAGGAAGTTTGTTCTGAAGTGTCTGTCCCATATCTTAGAGAGATATATACGAAAGATCAGGAAACGTTTTTTTTTTCTCGTTTTTTTTAGGACAGTCTCCATATACAGTATACTTCCATTCATTTTTTTCAACTGGTACCGGGGGACCTTCAGACAAGTCTTGTGAGGCCTGTACGTGTTCATGAGGGTTTCACCTTTCCACAGATTGGTCATAATTAGTGTGTAGCCCAAACTGTTTCGGAAGCTACAGGCAGAAGTTGGCAGTACCGACTTCAGACGAGTCCCAAGACGCTTGTGGGGGTCGTAGAGCCAAACGGAGAACACCATCGTGTGTGTGAGAGTCTCATCCTTCCATACAGGGGTCATAATAGATCGGATGCTACATAAGATTTTGTGAAAATACACATTTTTGTGATCTCATGGTCTGACAAACACCGCGTTAGCTCTGTCACCTTTCACAGCAGATGTGGAAGTGCGACATAGGTGGATGCGGTGGATTGAGACGTATCTAATGCAAATAAATATATATTTTTATGGGGATTCTTGTATTATGCTAATTCGATTTCCACGGGGGCACGGACATGGACCTTAGGGGGTTAATTGATACTTTTACATTTATACAGTAATATTCTATATTTGTCTCATCACATAATACTATTTTTGAGATTTATACTCCTGTGTATATCTCTCTTTTAGCCACATCTCTGTTGCAAACTGGTTTACTTCATATCTGGGTGTAGGTGCTCTGTACCAATTATTTCTACTCTTGGGACAAACAGTTTTTAAGAAGGACCACTGTGAATAATCCTGAAGATGATGAGTTTGCAAAGTGCAATACCGGGACACTTTGCCAGACCAATTTGAGGAAGTTACTTATGACGCACAACAACTGTGAGCTGGATATAGTTTTTTTAGAAAGTAAAGAAACGTAACGGACATTTTTCAAAATGTTTCTTTTCTTGGAAGCTGTAGCTGAATTACACCAAAGTCATTAGCCTGTCTTAGAAATGTTTTGTACATGTTTAAAAAAAAAAGAAGTTTACACAATTGTGAATATATAAATATATCATATTGATATTTCGCATTACTGTAAAGATTTTTTTGCAAGTTTGTCAAAATTGCAGTCATCTTTATAACCTCATATCATTCCTAAACTATTACTGTCATCTCCAGTGTTGGTTTTATATTTTGCCATGCTAGTTAACATTAAATTGTAATTAAACAATATGCCATTATTTGTTATTTGACTTTGGGCTGGTTTCCCGGACACGGATTAAGCCTAGTCTTGGGCTAAGACACTTTCAATGGAGAATCTCTATTAAACACAATATTTTGTTTAGGACTAGGCCCAGGCTTAATCTGTGTCTGGGAAACGGGCCCTATATGATGTTAAGCATATTAATCTGTGTCTGGGAAACGGGCCCTATATGATGTTAAGCATATTAATACAGCTTTGAGTTACTACGTTATCACCATGTATACAGACTCTTTTCACAACATGGCCTGTTGAGTTCATCTGGGACAACAGGATCGTTCAGTTTACATTGACGATCATTCAGCTTGTAATATTACAAATGCATTGACCATGCTCCGAGCCCAAATTTAGATTTTTTATCATAATTTTATACTGCATGCAGATCTAGAAATAAAATGACTTCATTCTCCTAGTCTCTCTTTTGTGTCTGTAAGTTGCTCTGGATAAGAATGTCTGCTGAATTACTAAAATGTAAAAAAAAAAAAAGTGTCTTTTTAACCCCGTTTATACCTGGTGTTTACATGTGTCCTTTGTCTTGATCTTGTCCACATTCTGATTGTGCCATTAAAAGACACATCTTCCTGACCACATGTGAAGATGGATCTAGACAGTGAAACCATTTAAATCATAAATATCCCGCCCTCTAAAATCATTGACAGGTGGCACCATTGACTTATGGCGTCAACGTCTTAAAATAAATAAATAAGTATCATTTTGAAAAAATATGTCTGTGAAATAATTAGCATTCAAGGAAATCTGGTCACAATGCGGACACTGAATGGATAAGAGACACATTTTAATTCCATGTGTAGACATGACAAACCTTGATCAGATAGTGATTGGATCATATTGATCAGATCAGGAAACCCACATGTTAGCGCAAGCTGTAAACGAAGCTCTCGAGTGGCGCAGCGGTCTAAGGCACTACATCTCAGTGCTTGAGGCGTGACTACAGACCCCCTGGTTCGATTCCAGGCTGTATCACAACCGGGCCGTGATTGGGAGTCCCATAGGGCGGCGCACAATTGGCCCAGCGTCGTCCGGGTTTGGCCGGTGTAGGCCGTCATTGTAAATAAGAATTTGTTCTTAACTGACTTGCCTAGTTAAATAAAGGTTAAATCAAATGTGACAAGCTAGGAACCATGTTTCCCAGGGAACCCTAATCTGTTGTGAGCGTCTTAAAATGTATAGAAGCATTTCGATAGAGATGGAAAGAGGTCTCAACTTTGTAGGTATGGTGTCGGTGACAGCATGGGCAGCACCATTGAGGCTATCTAGTAGTACGTTTTCTTATTCTTTTGTGTTTGAAACAAGTGTAAGTGGAGAGTGGAAATGGGGTCCAAGCAGTGAGTTGAATCACACCTCCCTTCAGATGATTGTCTTTCAGTTGTATGTCCCATACTTTCTACGAGGAAACCAATTGAAAGGGCAAAATCTTATTTCTGGTAGAAAGATGTTGTTATGATGAGTTTCTGGAATTGAGAAGTTCAGGAGGAGAGAGAGTATGTTACACAGACGGAGATTGGATTCAGTCATTATTTATTGGTCACAAGATGGCGTAGTAGTGCAGTCCTGTTTTTGTCGTGTGTCTGTAAATAGCCTGTAAATACCCTGTTTTTTTGTATTTTTCGTACATATTTCCCTATCAGACTTTTCATCCTTCTACAAAATATACTTTCCTGCAACCCGCCTCACTCAATGTGGAACGGATTCTATTATTGACTTACCTTTTATCTAGAATCTCCAGTTGAAACTAGCTAGCCAGCTAACTAGCTACTTGCTATTAGCCACAGTTAGCGGTATTTCACCCAGAACATTGGATTTTTCTGCCGGAATAATTTAATCACTGGACATTAATCACCGGATCGCAACTAGCTAGCCGCAACCGAATGGATGTTGCTGTTTGGCTAATCACCACTGCCCCCGATGCAAGCTACATTTAGCCTCGAGCTAGCCTAGAGCCAGGCTCATATCCCGGCTATCTACCTCTAGGTCTACCGGACGGGAGTAGCCAGCTAACTAGCTACTTGCTATCAGCTACCGTTAGCGGTTTTTCACCATTGTCCGTGGCCTGCACCACCTACCAGCCAGCTCTAGTCTGGACTATTATTCGGCCAGTCTGCACTGTCTGCACAGCTCGTTATCGACCCAGAACATATCAGTTTTTCTGCCGGAATCACTGAATCACTGGACCTTTAACTCCGGATTCATCGCTATCAGCTAGCTGCAACAAAATGGACGTTGTGGTCTGGCTAATCATCCTGAGCTAGGCCCATCTCCCGGCTATCTACCTCTCTGTCAACCGGACGGGACCACCTAGTGTTGACACGGAGCCCCGCCGATCCTACACGACTGGTCTGCCGACAAAATCGTCTGATGTGGTTACAACAGGCTTCCCGTTTTGACGTCGACCACGAAGATTCCATCTGCTAGCCCTGGCCCGCTAGCACACGCTAGCCGTGGCCTCTTGCTCGCTAGTGCTTTAGCAGCCCCCAAACTACCTCCGAACTATCCTATTGCTGTTCACCGGACCTTATGATAACTCAGCTATACAGCTGATGTCTGCTGGACTGTTCCTTTTTACGGTATTGCATCCTGTTTATGTTTAGCCTCAGCCCAAACTGTGTCGTCATTACCAGCTGTTGTCTTAGCTCTCTCAAATTACACCTGTGATTGCTTTATGCCTCTCTCCCATGTCAATATGGTTAGCTTATTGTTGTTTCGGTTTTTTCTAATTGTACTATTTCACTGTAGATCCCCCAGCCCAGCTAAACCTGCCTTAGATAGCTCCTTTGTCCCACCCCCCATACACGCGGAGACCGACTCAATTGGTGCCTCCAGTGATGCTATCTCTTTCATTGTTACCCAACGCTTAGGTTTACCTCCACTTTACTCATATCCTTGTCTGTACATAATGCCCTGAATCTTTTCTACAACGCCCGGAAATCTGCCCCTTTTATTCTATGTACCCAACGCACTAGAAGACCAGTTCTTAAAGCCTTTAGCCGTATCCTTATTCTAGTCCTCCTCTGTTCCTCCGGTGATGTAGAGGCTAACCCAGGCCCTGCAGCCCTCAGTATCACTCCTACTCCCCAGGCGCTATCATTCGCTGACTTCTGTAATCGCAAAAGCCTTGGTTTCTTGCATGTAAATATCAGAAGTCTACTTCCTAAGTTTGAGTTATTCACTGCGTTAGCACACTCCGCCAACCCTGATGTTCTAGCAGTGTCTGAATCCTGGCTTAGGAAGGCCACCAAAAATTCTGAAATGTCCATCCCCAACTATAACATTTTCCGTCTAGATAGAACTGCCAAAGGGGGTGGAGTTGCAATCTACTGTAGAGAGAGCCTGCAGAGCTCTATCATACTATCCAGGTCTGTGCCCAAACAGTTTGAGCTTCTACTTCTAAAAATCCACCTTTCCAGAAAATAAGTCTCTCACTGTTGCCGCTTGCTACAGACCCCCCTCAGCCCCCAGCTGTGCCCTGGACACCATATGTGAATTGATTGCCCCCCATTTATCCTCAGAGTTCGTACTGCTTGGTGACCTAAATTGGGATATGCTTAACACCCCGGCCATCCTATAATCCAAACTAGATGCCCTCAATCTCACACAAATTATCAACGAACCAACCAGGTACAACCCTAAATCCGTAAACATGGGTACCCTCATAGATATCATCCTGACTAACTTACCCTCTAAATAGACCTCCGCTGTCTTCAACCAGGATCTCAGCGATCACTGCCTTATTGCCTGCGTCCGTAACGGGTCCGCGGTCAAACGACCACCCCTCATCACTGTCAAACGCTCCCTAAAACACTTTACCGAGCAGGCCTTCCTAATTGACCTGGCCTAGGTATCCTGGATGGATATAGATCTCATTCCATCAGTAGAGGATGCCTGGTTGTTCTTTAAAAGTAATTTCCTCTCAATCTTAAATAAACATGCCCCATTCAAAAAATACAGAACTAAGAACAGATATAGCCCCTTGTTCTCCTCAGACTTGACTGCCCTTGACCAGCACAAAAACATCCTGTGGCGTACTGCATTAGCATCAAATAGCCCCCGCGATATGCAACTTTTCAGGGAAGTTAGGAACCAATATACACAAGCAGTCAGGAAAGCAAAGGCTAACTTTTTCAAACAGAAATTTGCATCCTGTAGCACTAACTCCAAAAAGTTTTGGGACACTGTAAAGTCCATGGAGAATAAGAGCACTTCCTCCCAGCTGCCAACTGCACTATCACCACCGATAAATCTACAATAATCGAGAATTTCAACAAGCATTTTGCTACGGCTGGCCATGCTTTCCACCTGGCTACCACTACCCCGGCCACCAGCTCTGCACCCTCCGCTGCAACTTGCCCCCCCCGCTTCTCCTTCACACAAATTCAGACAGCTGATGTCCTGAAAGAGCTGCAAAATCTGGACCCCTACAAATCAGCTGGGCTAGACAATCTGGACCCTTTCTTTCTAAAACTAGCTGCCGAAATTGTCGCAACCCCTATTACTAGCCTGTTCAACCTCTCTTTCGTAACGTCTGAGATCCCCAGAGATTGGAAAGCTGCCGGTGTCATCCTCCTCTTCAAAGGGGGTGACACTCTAGATCCAAACTGTTACAGACCTATATCCATCCTGCCCTGCCTTTCGAAAGTATTTGAAAGCCATGTTAACAAACAGATCACCGACCATTTCGAATCCCACCGTACCTTCTCCGCTATGCAATCCGGTTTCCGAGCTGGTCATGGGTGCACTTCAGCCACGCTCAAGGTCCTAAACGATATTATAACCGCGATCGATAATAGACAGTACTGTGCAGCCGTCTTCATCGACCTGGCCAAGGCTTTCGACTCTGTCAACCACCGCATTCTTATTGGCAGATTAAATAGCCTTGGTTTCTCAAATAACTGCCTCGCCTGGTTCACCAACTACTTCTCAGATAGAGTTCAATGTGTCAAATCGGAGGGCCTGTTGTCTGGACCTATGGCAGTCTCTATGGGGGTGCCACAGGGTTCAATTCTTGGGCCGACTCTTTTCTCTGTGTATATCAATGATGTCGCTCTTGCTGCTGGTGACTCTCAGATCCACCTCTACGCAGACGACACCATTTTATATACATCTGGCCCTTCATTGGACACTGTGTTAACAAACCTCCAAACGAGCTTCAATGCCATACAACACTCCTTCAGTAGCCTCCAACTGCTCTTAAACACTAGTAAAACTAAATGCATGCTCTTCAATCGAACGCTGCTGGCACCCGCCCACCCGACTAGAATCACCACTCTCGACGGGTCTGACCTAGAGTATGTGGACAACTACAAATACCTAGGTGTCTGGTTAGACTGTAAACTCTCCTTCCAGACTCACATTAGGAATCTCCAATCCAAAGTTAAATCTAGAATCGGCTTCCTATTTCGCAACAAAGCCTCCTTCACTCATGCTGCCAAACATGCCCTCGTAAAACTGACTATCCTACCGATCCTTGACTTCGGGGATGTCATTTACAAAATAGCCTCCAACACTCTACTCAGCAAATTGGATGTAGTCTATCACAGTGCCATCCGTTTTGTCTCCAAAGCCCCATACACTACCCACCACTGTGACCTGTACGCTCTTGTTGGCTGGTCCTCACTACATGTTCGTCGTCAAACCCACTGGCTCCAGGCCATCTATAAATCACTGCTAGGCAAATCCCTGCCTTATCTTAGCTCATTGGTCACCAGAGCAGCACCCACCCGTAGTCTGCGCCCCAGCAGGTATATCTCACTGGTCATTCCCAAAGCCAACACCTCCTTTGGCCGCCATTCCTCCAGTTCTCTGCTGCCTATGACTGGAACGAATTGCAAAAATCTCTGAAGCTGGAGACTCTTATCTCCCTCACTAACTTTAAGCATCAGTTGTCAGAGCACCTTACCGATCACTGGACCTGTACACAGCCCATCTGAAATTAGCCCACCCAACTACCTCATCCCTATATTGTTATTTATTTTGCTCTTTTGCACCCCAGTATCTCTATTTGCACATCATCTCTTGCACATCTAGCATTCCAGTGTTAATACTAATTGTAATTATTTTGCACTATAGCCTATTTATTGCCTTACCTCAATAACTTGCTACATTTGCACACACTGTATACATATTTTCTGTTGTATTTTTTGACTTTATGTTTTTTTTTAGCCCATATGTAACTCTGTGTTGTTGTTTTTATCGCACTGCTTTGCTTTATCTTGGCACAGGTCGCAGTTGTAAATGAGAAACTTGTTCTCAACTGGCTTACCTGGTTAAATAAAGGTGAAATAAAAATAAAATAAAATTAGATTCAATGACAGGAGGTACGGACTGCCTTCTGAATGACTTCCATAGAAAATCTCTCAGCTTATATAATGCACTTCCACTCTATTCTTATCTTACACAGTTGCTACTGACCATCATTGAGTGTCACTCGTCAACTACAATAGCATCACCCTACATGGTATAGTGTGGCACCCTAGCCGGGCCATTCCCTCACGCACCCATCCTAAGATTGGCACCAGTGGCCCCCAATCTATCTTGGCACACTGACCTTCTGTTACTCACTCGGTTGACACCACTAACACAGGGCTTGTCCTTGTCCTCTGTCCACATACATACATCTCATGAGTTGTACATACATTAATGAATCTTGTATCACAAATCATCATAACAGATGTAGGACCTTAATTTGATCACCCTGTTGCAAGATAACTTTCCTTCAATGCAGGAAATGTAAAACTTGTAGTGTACGAGGTTTCAAAAATCTTCTGAAGTTTGTAATTTCCACTTAGAAATTTCAGACTACATTTTCCCTTTACGAAAAATGTATCAACCCCTACAAAAATGTCCATAAATTATAATCCACATAATAATTCAAATGTCCTGTTGCTGCAGGATTAATTTTCTGCTGTAGCAAACTAGCTCAAATTAAGATCCTACATCTGTAGCAGGCTCACCATTGTGGGTATCTGTGTTCTGTGATCAACAGAAAAGCACATAAAGACAATTATGGTGTCCTAATGTTTGGTATATTCAGTGTATGTTCAGATGAAAATCACCCTAGTACAGGATAACACCGGTTATCCCTGGCTGCTACTTGAACCAAAAAATACCATCAATCCATAATAGGAATGAGACTACACTACCGTTCAAAAGTTTGGGGTTACTTAGAAATGTCCTTGTTTTCGAAAGAAAAGCAATTTTTTTGTCCATTAAAATAAACAAAATTGATCAGGAATACAGTGTAGACATTGTTAATGTTGTAAATGGCTATTGTAGCTGGAATCAGCAGATTTTTTTTATGGAATATCTACATAGGCGTACAGAGACCCAAAAGGGTTTTCTAATGATAAATTAGCCTTTTAAAATGATAAACTTGGATTAGCAAACACAACGTGCCATTGGAAAACAGGACTGATGGTTGCTGATAATGGGCCTCTGTACGGCTATGTAGATATTCCATTAACAATCAGCCGTTTCCAGCTACAATAGCCATTTACAACATTAACAATGTCTGCACTGTACTTCTGATCAATTTGATGTTATTTTAATGGACAAAAAAATTGCTTTTCTTTCGAAAACAATGACATTTCTAAGTGACCCCAAACTTTTGAACGGTAGTGTATATGAAAAATTAAACAATTGTCCTTTGTGTGTGACTACAGTATCTCTGTACTTGTCACTTATTTGTGAGCTTGAAAAAGGCCTCTGATAACAGTCATTTATGTATGCAAGGTTTGTTCTACAACATTTCTGCAAATGAAAGAGGCTCTGAAAGCACTCCTGAAGTACTCTGTCCATTCGAACACTCCATGCACTCAGACTAACCCTTCTACACAGGCAGGAAGACATCTATTTATCTGCTTTCTCTTTGAAAGAAACTGTTTCTGGTTTGGAGATGGTGTTTATTTTGATGTTTTCGTTGTCTTTAAACACATGCAAGAGCTCTCTGTAATATTGACATGAATAGTGCTCTCCAAATGCGCTCCAGACGTTGGTGTTATATTGTAAAGGAGCAACAGGGGGCACTGTTGTATTGCGTAGGACTTGCTGATACATAACCAGTACAGACTGGAGAAAATCAAAGATCCCAGTCTACCACTACCGTTAGCAAGACACATCAACCTAAATTAAGTGAACCAGGGACAAAAACTTCAGCTAATAACCATGCATAATTATTGAGGTAAAATGATGAAATATTAGGAAATTGGATGCTACAGTTTTTTATGTTTTTAATGAGCCTCTTACCCAGTTCTAAGAATTATAACTCAAAGCCAAGTTCAATTTGGACTGAAAGGATCCTAGTACATCCGGTATGGAAGAGATCCTAAACAGATATGACACTGTACAGCTTTTACTGAGGTTATTTATCACAGGCTTCCAATTTCAAGTGCTAATTCCAACTTCACCCCAAATTCTTTGACGTAGGCAATCTATATCTATATCTATATCTATATCTATATCTATATCTATACCTATATCTATCTCTCTCTCTCTCTCTCTCTCTCTCTCTCTCTCTCTCTCTCTCTCTATATATATATATATATATATATATATATATATATATATCTGTATCTATACCTATATCTATATCTATATATCTATATCTATATCGATATATCTATATATCTATATATTGTGATGTCACGAGAGGCTGTGTCCTGGAGGGACGTTACATCCCCCTGAGATGGCTGCAAACCCAGACAGCTATGGCTCCATCTGCTGGTATGGTCGGGAACTCCAACCCTCTATGGCCAATCTTCCCACGCAGCTGAAACCAATCAGGAGCTGATGAGCTGAAGGTTTGTTGAAGGGAAGAGACACAGTCTCCAACCGGGGCTCTCTGGAGGACAAGAGTGCTGCACGTCCACTTCCATGAGGAATATAAGGATTTGGAGATACTTACCTTTGGGAAATACTCACCTTTGGATATATGCACCTGTGGAAATACGTGTGGGACATTTGGAAGGACGTTTTGCTGGGTTGGCCACTCGCTGCAACGTGGAAGACAGTAAGACTGGGGAAAAGTTATTTGAGCGAGGGAGAGTTATGATTTTGGATGTGGAAGAGACATCCCTGAACTGTTAACCCTTAAGAGCCACCAGAGAACAGTATTGTGTTATACTTTCGTTAGTTTCCCAAGACCGTTAATAAAATCCTTGTTTTGGTTGAACCTGGTCTCCTTGCACTACTTGAGCAATCCCGCTGAAAGCTGTGTAGCCTCTCGTGACATCACAGATGGTGGAGAACACGGGCACGCTCAAGCGTTAATAGTGCATGTCAGAGGAGGATATCGAAGGTTTGATCACCCAGTTTTCCAAGTTGGCCGTAGGCTCCCCGCCGACTGAAATGGAGGACATATTGAAAGCCCTTGTTGCTGGCCAGCAAGCCCAGATGCAAGCAAACGTGGCTCTCTTGGAGGAGCAAAAGAAAGCCAACCTTCTGAAGGCAGAGGAATTGCAGTTGCAGAGACAGAGGGTGGTCCAAAATAACCGCCCAATAAAGGCAAGTGACTTTATATCTAAGATGGGAGCTACCGATGACATTGAGGCATACCTGCATGCATTTGAGGCCACGGCCACTAGGGAAGCCTGGCCCAAGCAACAGTGGGTTGGTCTGTTAGCCCCCTTTCTAACCGGGGAATCGCTGAATGCTGTCCGGGACCTGGGCCCTGACCAGGTTACTGACTATGATGCCCCTGAAGTCTGAGATCCTCAGCAGATATGGACTCACAAAGTTTGGTATGGCCCAGCGCTTTCACAGCTGGACCTTCCAACCAGACCAACCTCCTCGGGCGCAGATGCATGAACTTGTCCGAATCGCAAGGGAAATGGCTGGATCCGCAGAGGAATACAGCAGCGGCGGTGGTGGAGGCCGTGGTGGTGGATCGTTACCTACGCGCCCTGCCTTATGAGGCAAAACGGTTCATCAGTCAACAGGCCTTGACCACGGCTGATCTGACCGTGGAAGCTGTGGAAAAGTACCAGGCCACAGCGGAGATGCTGAATGCTTCCCGAAAAGACCCCAGGAGTGCGGCCCCACCACAAATGGGAAGAACCCGTCCAAAGGACCCCAAGGTCTCGAACCCAGCCACGTCAGGACTTATCCCGGCTCCAGGGGGAGCCAGAAACCAGGCGGGTCCAAGAAGAGTACACCAGGAGGGGGAAACTCGACAGTGTTACCGGTGTGGGGAGATGGGACATATCTCCTGGCAGTGTGGGAAACCAGCCGATGAACCTATGCCCACTGCGGAGTCCTCCAGCTCAGCACCCACACACCGTGTTGCCTCGCTCTTGGGAGTCGTAGATGGCGGCCCAGATCGACCCCCCACCTGCCCGGTAACTGTGAATCACCATGATGTGGAGGCCTTACTGGATTCTGGTAGCCGGGCCACCCTGGTGCGTAAGGATTTGGTGGGCCCAACGTGTCTGACCCCGGGGAAAGTCCTCCCAGTTTCCCTGTGTCCATGGGGACACCAGAGAATACCCCATTACTGAACTTACAATGACCAGCACACGGGGAACCATACACACGACGGCGGGGGTGGTTGATTCCCTCCCCGTCCCTGTCCTAATTGGACGAGACTGCCCAGCCTTTTACCCACTCTGGAGAGAGTCTCAGGAGAGGATAACCCGAGTACCTCGGAAACGGAGAGGCAAGACTCATCCTGGGAAGGCTCCGGTGCAATCCTCCGAGTTACTCACTCCCGCCCGGGCTCTGATAGGGATGGCAGGTGCCCAGACCGACACAGAGACGGAGCTACAGAATCTGGACAAAGAACTGTCTGGTCTGAAGGGGACCGCTGAGAGGTATCGTTTGTTAAAGCAACAGTTAGACATGAAGACAGAAGAGTTAGATATCCTCCAGGCTAAACTCCAACAGAGCTCCTTCCCTAAGCAACAGGAGGAGCTGGAGAGGCTGCGCAGGACCATCGAGGAGTGTGAGGAGACCCTGCGCAGTAGTAAGGAGGTCCAGAAGAAGGCAGAGGAGAAGTACAAGGTGTTGGAGAACAAGATGAAGAATGCGGAGGCAGAGAGAGAGAAGGAACTGAAAGCTGCTCAACAGAAGCTAAACTCTGCTAAAACCAAGGCTGATGCGTTCAGTAAGAAACTCAAGGAGAGACAACAGGAGGCTGAGTCCCTGGGCCTAGAGTTGGAGGAGTTGAAGAGAGAGCAGTCTGGCAAGCACCACGGCAATGCGGACGCCCTCTCCCGGCGTGATGCCTTCTTCGCTGCCTTTACCCCGACGAGGACGTCGGTCCCGAGAGAGGGGATGTGTGATGTCACGAGAGGCTGTGTCCTGGAGGGACGTTACATCCCCCTGAGATGGCTGCAAACCCAGACAGCTATGGCTCCATCTGCTGGTATGGTCGGGAACTCCAACCCTCTATGGCCAATCTTCCCACGCAGCTGAAACCAATCAGGAGCTGATGAGCTGAAGGTTTGTTGAAGGGAAGAGACACAGTCTCCAACCGGGGCTCTCTGGAGGACAAGAGTGCTGCACGTCCACTTCCATGAGGAATATAAGGATTTGGAGATACTTACCTTTGGGAAATACTCACCTTTGGATATATGCACCTGTGGAAATACGTGTGGGACATTTGGAAGGACGTTTTGCTGGGTTGGCCACTCGCTGCAACGTGGAAGACAGTAAGACTGGGGAAAAGTTATTTGAGCGAGGGAGAGTTATGATTTTGGATGTGGAAGAGACATCCCTGAACTGTTAACCCTTAAGAGCCACCAGAGAACAGTATTGTGTTATACTTTCGTTAGTTTCCCAAGACCGTTAATAAAATCCTTGTTTTGGTTGAACCTGGTCTCCTTGCACTACTTGAGCAATCCCGCTGAAAGCTGTGTAGCCTCTCGTGACATCACAATATCTATATCTATATATCTATATCTATATATATCTATATATCTACATTTATATCTATATATCTATATCTATATCTCTATCTCTATCTCTCTCTCTCTCTCTCTCTCTCTCTATATATATCTCTATATCTATATCTCTATATCTATATCTATATCTATATATCTATCTATATCTATCTATATACAGTGGGGGAAAAAAGTATTTAGTCAGCCACCAATTGTGCAAGTTCTCCCACTTAAAAATATGAGAGAGGCCTGTAATTTTCATCATAGGTACACGTCAACTATGACAGACAAAATGAGAAAAAAAACTCCAGAAAATCACATTGTAGGATTTTTAATGAATTTATTTGCAAATTATGGTGGAAAATAAGTATTTGGTCAATAACAAAAGTTTCTCAATACTTTGTTATATGCCCTTTGTTGGCAATGACACAGGTCAAACGTTTTCTGTAAGTCTTCACAAGGTTTTCACACACTGTTGCTGGTATTTTGGCCCATTCCTCCATGCAGATCTCCTCTAGAGCAGTGATGTTTTGGGGCTGTCGCTGGGCAACACGGACTTTCAACTCCCGCCAAAGATGTTCTATGGGGTTGAGATCTGGAGACTGGCTAGGCCACTCCAGGACCTTGAAATGCTTCTTACAAAGCCACTCCTTCGTTGCCCGGGCGGTGTGTTTGGGATCATTGTCATGCTGAAAGACCCAGCCACGTTTCAACTTCAATGCCCTTGCTGATGGAAGGAGGTTTTCACTCAAAATCTCACGATACATGGCCCCATTCATTCTTTCCTTTACACGGATCAGTCGTCCTGGTCCCTTTGCAGAAAAACAGCCCCAAAGCATGATGTTTCCACCCCAATGCTTCACTGTAGGTATGATGTTCTTTGGATGCAACTCAGCATTCTTTGTTCGCCAAACACGACGAGTTGAGTTTTTACCAAAAAGTTATATTTTGGTTTCATCTGACCATATGACATTCTCCCAATCCTCTTCTGGATCATCCAAATGCACTCTAGCAAACTTCAGACGGGCCTGGACATGTACTGGCTTAAGCAGGGGGACACGTTTTGCACTGCAGGATTTGAGTCCCTGGCGGCATAGTGTGTTACTGATGGTAGGCTTTGTTACTTTGGTCCCAGCTCTCTGCAGGTCATTCACTAGGTCCCCCCGTGTGGTTCTGGGATTTTTGCTCACCGTTCTTGTGATCATTTTGACCCCACGGGGTGAGATCTTACGTGGAGCCCCAGATTCAGGGAGATTATCAGTGGTCTTGTATGTCTTCCATTTCCTAATAATTAATCCCACAGTTGATTTCTTCAAACCAAGCTGCTTACCTATTGCAGATTCAGTCTTCCCAGCCTGGTGCAGGTCTACAATTTTGTTTATGGTGTCCTTTGACAGCTCTTTGGTCTTGGCCATAGTGGAGTTTGGAGTGTGACTGTTTGAGGTTGTGGACAGGTGTCTTTTATACTGATAACAAGTTCAAACAGGTGCCATTAATACAGGTAACGAGTGGAGGACAGAGGAGCCTCTTAAAGAAGAAGTTACAGGTCTGTGAGAGCCAGAAATCCTGCTTGTTTGTAGGTGACCAAATTCTTATTTTCCACCATAATTTGCAAATAAATTGATTAAAAATCCTACAATGTGATTTTCTGGATTTTCTTTCCTCAATTTGTCTGTCATAGTTGACGTGTACCTATGATGAAAATTACAGGCCTCTCTCATCTTTTTAAGTGGGAGAACTTGCACAATTGGTGGCTGACTAAATTATTTTCCCCCCCACTGTATCTATATCTATAGCTATATCTATCTCTATCTCCATCTCCATCTCCATCTCCATCTCCATCTCCATCTATCTCTATCTCTATCTCTATATCTATATCTATATCTATATATCTATATCTATATATATCTCTATCACTATCTCTATATCTATATCTATATATATCTCTATCTCTATCTCTATATCTATCCCTATCTCTATCTCTATCTCTATATCTATATCTATCTCTATCTCTATCTCTATATCTATATCTATCTCTATCTCTATCTCTATATCTATCTCTATATCTGTATCTATATCTATATCTATATCTACATCTATCTCTGTATCTCTATCTATATCTATATCTGTATCTGTATCTATATCTATACCTATATCTATATCTATATATCTATATCTATCTCTATATCTATATCTATATCTATATCTATATTTATATCTATCTCTATCTCTATCTCTATCTCTATCTCTATCTATCTCTATATCTATATTTATCTCTATCTCTATCTCTATCTCTATCTCTATATTTATATCTATATCTATCTCTATCTCTATCTCTATATATATCTCTATATTTATCTCTATCTCTATCTCTATATCTATCTCTATATCTGTATCTGTATCTATCTCTATATCTATATCTATCTCTATCTCTATCTCTATCTCTATCTCTATATCTATATCTATATCTATCTCTATATCTATCGCTATATCTATATCTATCTCTATCTCTATCTCTATATCTATATCTATATCTATATCTATATCTATCTCTATATTTATATCTATATCTATATCTATATCTATATCTATCTCTATCTCTATCTCTATCTCTATCTCTATATCTATATCTTGTTGAATGGAAACATTACTAACATGTCCAATATGTTCAAGCTCTAATTCTACTTGGTACAAAAATGTGGTCTGAAAGGTGGTCTGAAAGGTGGTCTGAAATGTGGTCTGAAAGGTGGTCTGAAAGGTGGTCTGAAAGGTGGTCTGAAATGTGGTCTGAAAGGTGGTCTGAAAGGTGGTCTGAAATGTGGTCTGAAAGGTGGTCTGAAAGAAGGTCTGAAAGGTGGTCTGAAAGGTGATCTACATGGTGGTCTGCAATATGGTCTGAAACGGAGTGTGCAATGTGGTCTGAAAGGGGTAAAACCTTACAAGACATGGGAATGCTGCTCTTTGAAAACACTGACACATTCACACTGACATTTGAGATTTAAGCACAGATTTAAACTCTTTTGTCAATATGATACATACAGGGGAAAATGCCCAGCTTGATATTGACATATTGTCAGTTGACCATGTCAAAAATCTATCTCACACCACAAGTTCATTTCTCAAAGAAAAAGGGAGTGTAAAGGAGAATAAATTAGATTGGAGTAGAGTGTTGGGTCATGTTGGCATCACAACAGATGGAGCAGATGGGGGATCCATCTATATTCATGGTCTCTGTGATGTGATGAGATCTTCATATTCATGAATAAGGGCTTGAAGAATATCCCATCTGATGAAGAGGACTGGAAGGGGCCTAGATGCCATGCAGAGCTGTTCTGTCTGTAATGTGCTGCATAAAATACATATTAGTAAAGTATCAAATCATACTGGATATCGGTCAGAATAAAGCATCAAATCATACTGAATATCGGTCAGAATAAAGCATCAAATCATACTGAATATCGTCAGAATAAAGCATCACATCATACTGAATATCGGTCAGAATAAAGCATCACATCATATTGGATATCGGTCAGAATAAAGCATCAAATCATACTGAATATCGTCAGAATAAAGCATCACATCATACTGAATATCGGTCAGAATAAAGCATCACATCATATTGGATATCCATCAGAATAAAGCATCACATCATACTGAATATCGGTCAGAATAAAGCATCACATCATATTGGATATCCATCAGAATAAAGCATCACATCATATTGGATATCGGTCAGAGTAAAGCATCACATCATATTGGATATCGGTCCGAATAAAGCATCACATCATATTAGATATCGGTCAGAATAAAGCATCACATCATATTGGATATCGGTCAGAATAAAGCATCACATCATATTGGATATCGTTCAGAGTAAAGCATCACATCATACTGGATATCGGTCAGAATAAAGCATCACATCATATTGGATATCGGTCAGAATAAAGCATCAAATTGTATTGGATATCGGTGAGAATAAAGCATCACATCATATTAGATATCGGTCAGAATAAAGCATCACATCATACTGAATATCGGTCAGAATAAAGCATCACATCATATTGGATATCGTCAGAATAAAGCATCACATCATATTGGATATCGGTCAGAATAAAGCATCACATCATACTGAATATCGGTCAGAATAAAGCATCACATCATATTGGATATCGGTCAGAATAAAGCATCACATCATACTGAATATCGGTCAGAATAAAGCATCACATCATATTGGATATCGGTCAGAATAAAGCATCACATCATACTGGAAATCGGTCAGAATAAAGCAATGCAACCTCCAAAAGGAAATAGTGTTCATGAAAGCAGCCATAAATGTTCAATACAATGTTAAAACTCCCAGAACGTACATTGGTAAACTGGGATTGTAGTATGGATAATGGGATTTTGTCTAGTGTCCTACACTGGATTTGCCAACTCTCAAACACACAGCAATTCATGAGGTCAAGGGTAGGTGTGTAGCCAGCCATAGGGACAGTAGAAAAAGCTACACAACTCTTTTTACATTGAAGTCCTGTTTTCTTTAACCAAAAAAACAATCAGTTAGAATTTGACAAATTGGCTGGTTGATAAATACACGATATCCATGACAACAGTGGTGATAAAACAGACACTCTACGTCCCAAATGGCCCCCTCTTGCTCTATGGGCCCTGGTCAACAGTAGTGCACTATAAAGGAAATAGGGTACCATTTGGGAAGCAGACAGAGCTTTCACGGTCCGCAGACGCCCAGAGAGACAGCTGTATCTCCGATCAAAGACTGTGGATAAGTGCTGTAGAATGGCTTTCCCCCCCTCTCTCTTCTTTTTTTTAAGTTGAATACATTGTCATCTCATTATCTTTCAAAAGACAAAAAAAAAAAAAAGGAGCGATGTCTCTCACCATAAAATGAGCCGATTTGGGGCATTCCCTATATAATAGCATCTTAACCCTCATACTACAGACAGGGGTCATATTGACCCCCAGAGGCATATTTTCGATCATAGCCCAAAGGTGGTTTATTCAATTCTTCAAATGTTTCATTAATTTGTCAATCAACTTATTTCTTAATAAATCTGAATCATTGTTTGGTGTTTCTGTATCGACAAGAGTTGGAGCACCTTATGTACCCACCCGCCCATGGTTATAACTGGTTATAACTGGTTATAACTGATTATAACTGGTTATAACTGGTTATAACTAGGTATGACTGTGTACACAATCTAAATTACCTTACATATAGGCTTAGTTGCAGTTGAAACAGCTCATAAAAGTCTGTCAGTGGTTTGAATACTTGGTAGAACTCAGCTAACCTCTGAATAGACACATAGTGCTGTATTGCTGTTTATTCTCAGAAAAATAGTCATTTTACAGGGAATGCTTATATATATACCAGAACTCCTATAATATCCTCCAATATTATATATGTGCAACTTGTTATGGTATTTGGGTTGCTATAACATTTGGTTTGAAGTGACTATGAGGATTTGGGCATGCTTTTCTAAGCATTCTGCCATAGGCCATACCACTCCCATTGTTTCACTAGCAGCGATGATAATGCTGGCTGTGGAGTAAGCAAATAAAGAAAACTTAGCCATATTTTTGGTCTCTCAAGATCAATCGATGAATTACTTTTTGTCAATAAAATTAAGTATATTTTATATGTTCTTTTTTTTACCACAAAAATATCACAAAATGTGAATTCACTTCAAAATTCTAAAAATGTAAAGGTACTACAATTAAATGACAGTAAATCATATTTTAGTACTTATTTGAATTGTATTTTGGAGAAAAAAAACGGCGCATTATTTAAGGTACATTTTTTCATTTGACAGAATATACAAATTAACTGTAATTTTAGCAAATTAACAGTCTGTTATGGTAATTTTTTATTTCAGACAACATTATTTACATGGATGTTTTGATAAGAATTACGTTTATATTTTGCTATGATTGTTGCTATTTCCAATAGTTTATTCTTGGGTCAAAACTGATAATCCAACTGAAAGTATTCAGACCCCTTTTGTTACGTTACAGCCTTATTCAAAAATTTATTAAATTGTTTTTTTTCTATATACAATACCCCATAATGACAAAGCAAAAACAGGGTTTTAGAAATCACAAATAAGCCATTTACATAAGTATTCAGACCCTTTACTCAGTACTTTGTTGAAGCACCTTTGGCAGCGATTACAGCCTCGAGTCTTCTTGGGTATGACGCTACAAGCTTGGCGCACCTGTAATTGGGGAGTTTCTTCCATTCTTCTCTGCAGATCCTCTCAAGATCTTTCAGGTTAGATGGGGAGCGTCATTGCACAGTTATTTTCAGGTCTCTCTAGAGATGTTCGATCAGGTTCAAGTCCGGGCTCTGGCTGGGCCACTCAAGGACATTCAGAGACTTGTCCCAAAGCCACTCCTGCGTTGTCTTGGCCTGTGTGCTTAGGGTCGTTGTCTTGGCTGTGTGCTTAGGGTCGTTGTCCTGTTGGAAGATGAACTTTCGTCCCAGTCTGAGGTCCTGAGCGCTCTGGAGCAGGTTTTCATCAAGGACCCCTCTGTACTTTGCTCCGTTCATCTTTCCCTCGATCAGTTTTCCTTAACCAATTATGTTCTTTAATGCAAGGCCGACAGACAAGTTCCTTACTCTCTCCCCCTTCCACTTTCCTCTTCCATTTTTGCGGTAAGGCTGCAATTATTTGGTTGTAATTTTGGGTAGAGCAGACATTTCCATATGTTTTTGTTAGCTGCATGTGCGACATAACTCCACCAGTCCTACCGATGATATCATTTACAAAGATTATACCTTTTTTAAACATTTTGTCCCCCAATTTTAATTTTTTTTGTCAATTAGTATATTTGAGTTTAACCACAATATTTGTTGCATTATTTGTTCTGTCGTTTCTGGAGGATTAAATTGAAATTGCAAACAACTTTCTATGGCTTGTTTTAGAAATAGTGATATCTGGGAGATGATTTCCTTTTTAAATAACTGAAAGTGAGTGGTCTTCCGGTGTTCTCTGCATTGCACATCGCATAAAGAGTGAAAAAATTTAAGGTAAGAATCAATACATAACATTAAATAAGGTTATCCAAACAATAATTATATCCCTAGAGCAGTAAAAGAATATACATACATACATAAATACATACATACATACATGCATAAATACATACATACATACATACATAACATATACAGATAAATACATACAGAACAAAAGAAACAGAAGGCATTTGAACCCAGTCTGCCACAAAGAGAAGATTCATATGGGAGACAAGCCTATACACAATCTATATACACACGTGCCATTTACCACATAGAAACTAATTATTTTTAATTATAATTTTAATTATAGGTAGCTCTTTTTCTTTTATTCCAGGCTTTAACTAAATATTCTGCAAACGGAAATACACAATGGACAAAAAAAAACACATTTCAGTTTCTCCTCATCACTCAGCCGCAAAATGCCAGGGTATATCTGGTGGTCTGTCTCCTCAGCCACATAATGCCAGGGTATATCTGGTGGTCTGTCTCCTCAGCCACATAATGCCAGGGTATATCTGGTGGTCTGTCTCCTCAGCTACATAATGCCGGGGTATATCTGGTGGTCTGTCTCCTCAGCCACATAATGCCAGGGTATATCTGGTGGTCTTTCTCCTCAGCCACATAATGCCAGGGTATATCTGGTGGTCTGTCTCCCCAGCCACATAATGCCAGGGTATATCTGGTGATCTGTCTCCTCAGCCACATAATGCCAGGGTATATCTGGTGGTCTGTCTCCTCAGCCACATAATGCCAGGGTATATCTGGTGGTCTGTCTCCTCAGCCACATAATGCCAGGGTATATCTGGTGGTCTGTCTCCTCAGCCACATAATGCCAGGGTATATCTGGTGGTCTGTCTCCTCAGCCACATAATGCCAGGGTATATCTGGTGGTCTGTCTGGAATAAGAGCAAGCGTATATTGTGGTAGAAAGGGCCATGGAGGATATAATGAGTTTCATTCTCTATTTCTTCGAGTTCACAATAGTTACATAGTCTTTCCTCCTCCATTTCACCACAATACCGACCTGTTTCAATACATTTACATTTACATTTAAGTCATTTAGCAGACGCTCTTATCCAGAGCGACTTACAGTAAGTGAGTGCGTACATTTTTCATTTTTCAATACACAGAGGCAATGTCCCTGATCATACCATAGCCATCTCTTGCTTTTAGGTAGGTTATACATAATATATCTCTCACACACAAATTCACCCTTAATCAAACAAAAGGTTCTCAATTTAGGTTTTTAATTAATCTCCTCCACCCATTTTTTTTCTTCATATTGCGTCAACAGTTGTATTTTAATCATATCTATGTCTCCCTTCATTTGTTTTTTTTATACAGATGTTGAAAATGGTAAGACGTTTCAGTTGCCCAGGATAGATGGATAGACAGGCTCCCCCTATGGATAGATGGATAGATCCCATTGAAAACTTTACTAGTTATTCTGGCAGTTGGCATATCCAACAATCTATTCCAAAGTCTCACCATGTAGGGTTCCATCTCACCTCACAGGGTTCCCAGCCCGTGTCCCCAGTTATTGCACAAGTCTAGGTGCAAACTTGTGGACACCTAAAAAAGTAACGTACTGCTCTGTTATGGACGTGTTCGTTTTTTAAAATACCTCTTAGCACCCCACGCTCCTGCTGAACAGTCCAGAACAGGACACAGGCACGTCTGATACAGTTTGGAATACGTTGCACAACCAATATCTTTGAGAGGTTTTGTTTTTCCTAGAACTCCCCCAAGAGCTGTACTTGAGTCGGTCAGGGCAGATGTTACGTATTGAAAGGTAATAAAAACATGTGCCTCTACCTCAATTACCTCGTACCCCCCAGCACATCGACTCAGTACTGGTACCCCCTGTATATAGATAGCCAAGTTATCGTTACTCACTGTGGATTTATTCCTTGTGTTGTGATTTTTTCTGTTATTTCTCTGTTTTTTCTTTCTCTCTGCATTGTTGGGAAGGGCCCGTAAGTAAGCATGTCACGATTAGTCTACACCTGTTGTTTACGAAGCATGTAACAAATAACGTTTTATTTTATTTGACCTGCACGATGGATGTCAGATCAGAATGAATCCTCCTACCCCTATAGTTTAACCATGCAACCATCCAGGCAGGCATGGTTTGAGTTTATGCATGGGAAGACGCCTGTCAGGGAGATAGATGATATTATGGACACTGGCTTTCTGTTTGTCAAGATTTACATTTCCCTTCCTTTTCCCTTGAAGCTTCCAACCAGCCGCTGTCAAGCAGCTTGCTGCCAATACGCCTGAGAACCTAAATTCAACATTTGTGGACTTCTCACAGGAAACGAATGCAATTAGACTGCATTGTGTGTGTGTGTAAAACGTCCCTTTGCATAAACCATGACGCAGTGCAATCTATCATTTTAATGGGCCTCAACTTTCCTGAGGGACATTCTGTCATTCGGTGGCTACATGGTGCTTTGCTGTTTGATGTGTCTACACCCTCTACTTAAAAAAAACCCAAAACAAGTTTGAAGCAAATATATTAGTAATATAATAATATATTAGTAATGTTAGCTGAATGGTTGTGTGGTGTTCGCTCTGCAACGATTGACAAAGATCCAGTCTGTTCCCATTAGTTTGTTCACCAACTTCCTCTTCCAGAGAATGTATCTTACCGTTCAATACCTTCCCTGGTATAGTACACTTAAAAGAATAACACCGTTTTTATTCCTTCCCAGGACAAATAATCCAACGAGGTGTTTTTTTTTCTCCCTCAGACGTTGACTAAGAAAGACCATTGTTGTATTTATATCACGTCTGATTGGTGTGTTAGCTAACTCAAATAGCCCACTTTCTCTTCACACTGTCCGTGGCCGTGGCCTCTGCAACAAATCTGGTACAGAAACGCCACGCGGAACTTAATCACTTCCTTTGTCAGAGTGGTTGGCTTTCATTCCAGACCCATTGCTTACGACCGAGTCCCAAATGACACCCTATTTTCTTGCACTACTTTTGAGCACTATGACCTGGGCACCCAGTGGGCCCTGGTCAAAAAGGTAGTGCGCAATATAGTGAATAGGGTGCCGTTTGGGATGGTCCTCTGCTGCTTTTGTGAGTGAAGATGAACGAGCCATGACAATTAAAGCTGGGGGCCATTACTTCCTCTCAATAGAAGGTTAGGTCTCATGTTTAACAGCCTGATGGAAGAAGAGCTCTATTGCCATCTACATTTGTCATCCATACCATAATAGAGACGGACAAAGCACTTAAAACTCCGCTGCAAGGATAGTTAGCATTGGTAGTTCAAATAAGGCCTTTGCTACTTGCTGTTGAAGAATATATATTGGAACTTCAACAGGGACGAAATGTATGCAACCCTACAATACAACAATCAATAATAAAAATGTAAGGCATGTTACCAATGACATTTAAAAATGTCAAAAGCAATCTCAGCAACAGATCCACTTCTCTCAGAATTAGTTCGCACATTGGACACAATCAAATGCAGAAAGGAATGTGTTAAAAAAAAAAAGCAGCATATCCTTGAGCTGCTACTCCAAAGACGTGGTGGGGCGACGCAGAACTGAATCGAGCTCAAGTCACAGTGTTCTTGCTTCAGCCTATTTGTGTAAAAGTACCTACTGTAGAGACAGGATCTGAACAGCAGCACACAGGATTGACTTCCATCGGTTTTTCAGGCCATTTTGTTTCTTGATATACCTACATTTTACATTTTACATTTTAGTCATTTTAGCAGACGCTCTTATCCAGAGCGACTTACAGGAGCAATTAGGGTTAAGTGCCTTGCTCAAGGGCACATCGACATATTTTTCACCTCCAGCTAATGGCATCGCTCAGACAAAACCCTCCTGCCTGCTTCTGTTTCCATCTCTGAATCTGGTAAAAAAAAAGCAGAACCTTGGTTGTTAACAATTTAAGAGATTAATTTGATCTTATCTCACGTTTTCCAGGTGATCTCTAGCTGTGCTGCTATGTTGTGGTGTAATTCCTGCACGTCACGTAGCTTTCAGACTGGGGGGAAACGCTTTCCCTTCAAATTCAGCCTTGAGGCTCTCAGCTTCACATCTCAGCCCCGTTTTTTGGCCTTACATAAACTTCACATCATTTAAGAAGCAAATGGATTTTGAAAGATGTAGCTGGTAGGCTGAGAATATTCTTCATTCACAGAGCTCCAGCTAGACAGGCAGTGATTATAGAAATTACTCTCCTTGAAAAGAGGGTAGCTTGGCTTAAACCAATGGACAGGTTGTCCAATTGTCCGAAACAATACACCTTTGGCTATGTGACCAAGAAGAAAATAAGAAAAATGTGATAAATTGAGGCATTTTGGGGACACTATAGTAAATGGCGACTGTCAAGCTATGTTAAGCTGAGACACCCTGTATGACTGTGTTCAAAGCTGAGACACTCTGTATGACTGTGTTCAAAGCTGAGACACTCTGTATGACTGTGTTCAAAGCTGAGACACTCTGTATGACTGTGTTCAAAGCTGAGACACTCTGTATGACTGTGTTCAAAGCTGAGACAACCTGTATGACTGTGTTCAAAGCTGAGACAACCTGTATGACTGTGTTCAAAGCTGAGACAACCTGTATGACTGTGTTCAAAGCTGAGACAACCTGTATGACTGTGTTCAAAGCTGAGACACTCTGTATGACTGTGTTAAAAGCTGAGACACTCTGTATGACTGTGTTCAAAGCTGAGACAACCTGTATGACTGTGTTCAAAGCTGAGACACTCTGTATGACTGTGTTAAAAGCTGAGACACTCTGTATGACTGTGTTCAAAGCTGAGACAACCTGTATGACTGTGTACAGTATATCCTTCAAAGCCAGCCAGCAGGATCTATCCAACCAACGCTCAGTGCTCTGAAAGATGTTGCCTCTTTAAGTCTCCTGTGTGGCATGTTAAACAATGGTAATCTTCCTGCCGCAGTGCAGCCAATAGATTCCTGCATAACTAAGCATCACCATGGCATCGCACCTGGACACAATATCATAGTAATGGGTTAGGCATGGGTTTCCTCCCAAATGGCACCCTATTCCCTATATTGTGCACTATTTTTGACCAGAGCCCCAATAGGGCTCATGTCCAAAGTAGTGCACTATGAAGGGAATAGGGTGCCGTTTGGGGACACATTTTCTGTTCAGTTTGGAGTCAGACCATGCCCTCCAACATAATAAACATATGTCATAAATGTTATACACCAAGGGACGAGATCACAGCCAGCGTGAGCCATGTCAACGCTACGTAGGGACGTGCTCTGTACTTCAAAAGCTGCATATAAATGATCCCCCCCCTCTTGCTCTCACTGATTTGAGTCGTCAGCGCATCGAACCATCGCAACAATGCAGCTCTCTTGAATGACAAATCTGAAGGCTCTGCTTTCTTCCAGAATCCCCAAAAGCTTAATATTGTGCCATGTGGAGAATGATTTAACAGGGAGACACAGCAAAGTTGTGCTCCAGCTTAGGACGAGGCTGGGAAGAGAAGATGCTCGTGGAGGTTGATTACTGCATATCATCAAGAATACAAGTTTTACCACACAAATCACCAGTGAGATTAGAAATACCGTTTTTTTTTGTATGACAACAGAAATGAAGAGCTGGTTCACAAGGTTCTTAGCAGCTGCAGACTCACAGTGGCTCCGAAAGTGATCACAGACGGAACTCTCGCGGTTATTTGACAAACTGAAAAGATAGCTCACAAATGAAAGTTATTTGGAACACCCTGTAGCAAAAAAAAAACTATAATCGTCGACAACGGAGAAATTTTATTATTCACAGTTACTGTGGAACGACACAAAGCTGGCGGGAGTCATCCACACAATGCGTGACTTTTGATATACAGTGCTTCTATCATTTGTCTCTATTCTGAGAGAGATATTAAACTATGGAATTGTTCTTCTGTAAGGACGGAAACCAGGCAGACAGTATTAAAAGAGACACCCTAGTAAGATTTATTAATTGATGATTGTTTTGCCTCAAGAGGTTTCAGTTTTCAGATCTGTAATCTCAGTTGCCTAAAATATAAAGTTTTGACTGCTCTTAAAAACCTATATTGATTAACAAGCTCAGCCTAAGGCTAGCTATGAACTGGGTTGGTGGAATCCAGAGGAGAGGGACATTTAAACATAGATGAACACTTAAATAATTTAAACAAATAGAAGTACGTTTACAGAATCCACGAGGCAGTGAATGGAAGTATCATATTGATACTTAACACTAGAAGCGCAGAGACAGTAATTTTGACGTCACGTGAATTTAAAATTGAATTATCTCTGGCATTTGTAAAGTCATGCCCCCTCCAAGAGATAGGAAATGAATTAAACTGTGCTTTCAGTCGTCTTTCAAATCACGAGTTAATCAACACAATATTCTATAGACATGGAGTACAGCTACAACTCTTTTACCGGCAACAATTTTGACGATTTCTACAATTCTATTCACCCCTCCTGCCTTGATGAATATCTCCCTATGTTCTGGTGACACTGAAAAGGCCATGTAGAGAGAAGTCCCTCTACATTCTCTCTCTGAGTTTGCGTCACAAATGGCACCCTATTCCCTATATAGTGCACTTCTTCTAACCAGGGCCCATAGGGATTTTCTCAAATGTGGTGCACTAAATAGGAAATAGGGTGCCATTTGGGATGCAAATAGAGTCCTTTTTGATTCAGTACGACTACGGTAGGAAGTCAATTTAAAGCAGATCCTGGTAACGTCCTCTTTGCTATTCATGGTATTTCATCACCATGGCCTTTTGGACACAAAGAAGCGGAGGGAGCCAGAGGCGTTTCATTTCATGCTCTGTCTCCTAACCTCCAGATGTTCACTTCTGCATCGTCTACTGATACTAGTACAGGTAGCGGCTTAATAGCCCATACAGGTAGTAGCTTAATGGCCCATACAGGTAGTGGCTTAATGGCCCATACATTTCCCCAAGCTCAGGTAATGAAACACAACCCCTGTACAATTTTAATTGAGACTAACATGTTCTGGACTGAATTCAAATGATAATGTGCTCTATGCATGGATGGAAAGTTTTAAGAAACAATAAATGTTTTCCCTCGGTTAATTGAGTTTTAAGAAACAAGACATGTTTTCCCCCGGTTAAGTGAGTTTTAAGAAACAAGACACGTTTTCCCTCGGTTAAGTGAGTTTTAAGAAACAAGACACGTTTTCCCCCGGTTAAATTAGTTTTAAGAAACAAGACACGTTTTCCCTCGGTTAAGTGAGTTTTAAGAAACAAGACACGTTTTCCCTCGGTTAAGTGAGTTTTAAGAAACAAGACACGTTTTCCCCCGGTTAAGTGAGTTTTAAGAAACAAGACACGTTTTCCCTCGGTTAAGTGAGTTTTAAGAAACAAGACACGTTTCCCCCCTGTTAAGTGAGTTTTAAGAAACAAGACACGTTTTCCCTCAGTTAAGTGAGTTTTAAGAAACAAGACACGTTTTCCCCCGGTTAATTGAGTTTTAAGAAACAAGACACGTTTTCCCTCAGTTAAGTGAGTTTTAAGAAACAAGACACGTTTTCCCTCGGTTAAGTGAGTTTTAAGAAACAAGACACGTTTCCCCCCTGTTAAGTGAGTTTTAAGAAACAAGACACATTTTCCCTCAGTTAAGTGAGTTTTAAGAAACAAGACACGTTTCCCCCGGTTAAGTGAGTTTTAAGAAACAAGACACATTTTCCCCTGGTTAAGTGAGTTTTAAGAAACAAGACACGTTTTTTCTCGGTTAAGTGAGTTTTAAGAAACAAGACACGTTTCCCCCCTGTTAAGTGAGTTTTAAGAAACAAGACACGTTTTCCCTCAGTTAAGTGAGTTTTAAGAAACAAGACACGTTTTCCCCCGGTTAATTGAGTTTTAAGAAACAAGACACGTTTTCCCTCAATAAGTGAGTTTTAAGAAACAAGACACGTTTTCCCTCGGTTAAGTGAGTTTTAAGAAACAAGACACGTTTCCCCCCTGTTAAGTGAGTTTTAAGAAACAAGACACGTTTTCATTCGGTTAAGTGAGTTTTAAGAAACAAGACACGTTTCCCCCCTGTTAAGTGAGTTTTAAGAAACAAGACACGTTTTCCCTCGGTTAAGTGAGTTTTAAGAAACAAGACACGTTTTCCCCTGGTTAAGTGAGTTTTAAGAAACAAGACACGTTTTTTCTCGGTTAAGTGAGTTTTAAGAAACAAGACACGTTTCCCCCCTGTTAAGTGAGTTTTAAGAAACAAGACACGTTTTCCCTCAGTTAAGTGAGTTTTAAGAAACAAGACACGTTTTCCCCCGGTTAATTGAGTTTTAAGAAACAAGACACGTTTTCCCTCAATTAAGTGAGTTTTAAGAAACAAGACACGTTTTCCCTCGGTTAAGTGAGTTTTAAGAAACAAGACACGTTTCCCCCCTGTTAAGTGAGTTTTAAGAAACAAGACACGTTTTCCCTCGGTTAAGTGAGTTTTAAGAAACAAGACACGTTTCCCCCCTGTTAAGTGAGTTTTAAGAAACAAGACACGTTTTCCCTCAGTTAAGTGAGTTTTAAGAAACAAGACACGTTTTCCCCTGGTTAAGTGAGTTTTAAGAAACAAGACATGTTTTCCCCCAGTTAAGTGAGTTTTAAGAAACAAGACACGTTTTCCCTCGGTTAAGTGAGTTTTAAGAAACAAGACACGTTTTCCCTCGGTTAAGTAAGTTTTAAGAAACAAGACACATTTTCCCTCGGTTAAGCGAGTTTTAACATGGATGAAAGGGAAGAAGGTTCCCTTGTGAATCTTACTTGTTAGGGAACAATGTTTGAGACTTGGTCATGGCCTAACTCACATCCATTAAATAAAGCATGTGTTGTACACACTGCACTGTGGTGCTGTATGGATTTAAAATTCAACCCTTGTAAACCAGGTGTGTACAAGGATCCAGCTAGAATATTTAAATGAGTTTACATTTATTTTATTTGTTTGTAGGAAAGATGGAACTACACTCAAGTCCTAATCGAAAAACGTTATACTGTATTAACCTATAATCCACACCCACTGTGATAGAAGTATAATCTACACCCACTGTGATAGAAGTATAATCTACACCCACTGTGATAGAAGTATAATCCACACCCACTGTGATAGAAGTATAGAAGTATAAGCTACACCCACTGTGATAGAAGTATAATCCACGACCCACTGTGATAGAAGTATAATCTACACCCACTGTGATAGAAGTATAATCTACACTCACTGTGATAGAAGTATAGAAGTATAATCTACACCCACTGTGATAGAAGTATAATCCACACCCACTGTGATAGAAGTATAATATATACCCACTGTGATAGAAGTATAATCTATACCCACTGTGATAGAAGTATAATCTATACCCACTGTGATAGAAGTATAATCCACAACCACTGTGATAGAAGTATAGAAGTATAATCCACACCCACTGCGATAGAAGTATAATCTATACCCACTGTGATAGAAGTATAATCTACACCCACTGTGATAGAAGTATAATCTATACCCACTGTGATAGAAGTATAATCTACACCTACTGTGATAGAAGTATAATCCACACCCACTGTGATAGAAGTATAGAAGTATAATCCACACACACTGTGATAGAAGTATAATCTACACCCACTGTGATAGAAGTATAATCTTCACCCACTGTGATAGAAGTATAGAAGTATAATCCACACCCACTGTGATAGAAGTATAGAAGTATAATCCACACCCACTGTGATAGAAGTATAATCCACACTCACTGTGATAGAAGTATAATCTACACCCACTGTGATAGAAGTATAGAAGTATAATCCACACCCACTGTGATAGAAGTATAGAAGTATAATCTACACCCACTGTGATATAAGTATAATCGACACCCACTGTGATAGAAGTATAGAAGTATAATCCACACCCACTGTGATAGAAGTATAATCTACACCCACTGTGATAGATGTATAATCTTCACCCTCTGTGATAGAAGTATAGAAGTATAATCCACACGCACTGTGATAGAAGTATAATCCACACCCACTGTGATAGAAGTATAATCTACACCCACTGTGATAGAAGTATAATCCACACCCCCTGTGATAGAAGTATAGAAGTATAATCTACACCCACTGTGATAGAAGAATAATCCACGACCCACTGTGATAGAAGTATAATCTACACCCACTGTGATAGAAGTATAGAAGTATAATCTACACCCACTGTGATAGAAGTATAATCTATACCCACTGTGATAGAAGTATAATCTATACTATCTATAATCTATAAAAGGGCGGCAGGTAGCTTAGTGGTTAAGAGCGTTGTGCCAGTAACCGAAAGGTCGCTGGTTCTAATCCCCGAGCCGACTAGGTGAAAAATCTGTCGATGTGCCCTTGAGCAAGGCACTTAACCCTAATTGCTCCTGTAAGTTGCTCTGGATAAGAGCATCTGCTAAATGACCAATTATTATATTTATTTATTTTATACCCACTGTGATAGAAGTATAATCTATACCCACTGTGATAGAAGTATAATCCACACCCACTGTGATAGAAGTATAGAAGTATAATCCACACCCACTGCGATAGAAGTATAATCTATACCCACTGTGATAGAAGTATAATCTACACCCACTGTGATAGAAGTATAATCTATACCCACTGTGATAGAAGTATAATCTACACCTACAGTGATAGAAGTATAATCTACACCCACTGTGATAGAAGTATAGAAGTATAATCCACACCCACTGTGATAGAAATATAATCTACACCCACTGTGATAGAAGTATAATCTTCACCCACTGTGATAGAAGTATAGAAGTATAATCCACACCCACTGTGATAGAAGTATAATCCACACCCACTGTAATAGAAGTATAATCTACACTCACTGTGATAGAAGTATAATCTACACCCACTGATATAGAAGTATAGAAGTATAATCTACACCCACTGTGATATAAGTATAATCTACACCCACTGCTATAGAAGTATAGAAGTATAATCTACACCTACTGTGATAGAAGTATAATCTACACCCACTGCTATAGAAGTATAGAAGTATAATCCACACCCACTGTGATAGAAGTATTATCTACACCCACTGTGATAGAAGTATAATCTTCACCCACTGTGATAGAAGTATAATCTACACCTACTGTGATAGAAGTATAATCTACACCCACTGTGATAAAAGTATAGAAGTATAATCTACACCCACTGTGACAGAAGTATAGAAGTATAATCTACACCCACTGTGATAGAAGCGAAATCTACACCCACTGTGAATGAAGTATATAAGTATAATCTACACCCACTGTGATAGAAGTATAATCTACACTCACTATGATAGAAGTATAGAAGTATAATCTACACCCACTGTGATAGAAGTACAGAAGTAAAATCTACACCCACTGTGATAGAAGTATAATCTACACCCACTGTGACAGAAGTATAATCTACACCCACTGTGATAGAAGTATAGAAGTATAATCTACACCCACTGTGACAGAAGTATAATCTACACCCACTGTGATAGAAGTATAGAAGTATAATATACACCCACTGTGATAGAAGTATAATCCAAACCCACTGTGATAGAAGTATAGAAGTATAATCCACGATCCACTGTGATAGAAGTATAGAAATATAATCTACACCCACTGTGACAGACGTATAATCTACACCCACTGTGATAGAATTATAGAAGTATAATCTACACCCACTGTTATAGAAGTATAATCTACACCCACTGTGATAGAAGTATAATCTACACCCACTGTGATAAAAGTATAGAAGTATAATCTACACCCACTGTGATAGAAGTATAGAAGTATAATCTACACCCACTGTGATAGAAGCGAAATCAACACCCACTGTGAATGAAGTATATAAGTATAATCTACACCCACTGTGATAGAAGTATAATCCACACCCACTGTGATAGAAGTATAGAAGTATAATCTACACCCATTGTGATAGAAGTATAATCTACACCCACTGTGATAGAAGTATAGAAGTATAATCTACACCCACTGTGAGAGAAGTATAATATACAGTGGGGAAAAAAAGTATTTAGTCAGCCACCAATTGTGCAAGTTCTCCCACTTAAAAAGATGAGAGAGGCCTGTAATTTTCATCATAGGTACACGTCAACTATGACAGACAAATTGAGAAAAAAAATCCAGAAAATCACATTGTAGGATTTTTAATGATTTTTTTTTCAAATTATGGTGGAAAATAAGTATTTGGTCACCTACAAACAAGCAAGATTTCTGGCTCTCACAGACCTGTAACTTCTTCTTTAAGAGACTCCTCTCTCCTCCACTCATTACCTGTATTAATGGCACCTGTTTGAACTTGTTATCAGTATAAAAGACACAACCTCAAACAGTCACACTCCAAACTCCACTATGACCAAGACCAAAGAGCTGTCAAAGGACACCAGAAACAAAATTGTAGACCTGCACCAGGCTGGGAAGACTGAATCTGCAATAGGTAAGCAGCTTGGTTTGAAGAAATCAACTGTGGGAGCAATTATTAGGAAATGGAAGACATACAAGACCACTGATAATCTCCCTCGATCTGGGGCTCCACGCAAGATCTCACCCCGTGGGGTCAAAATGATCACAAGAACGGTGAGCAAAAATCCCAGAACCACACGGGGGGACCTAGTGAATGACCTACAGAGAGCTGGGACCAAAGTAACAAAGCCTACCATCAGTAACACACTACGCCGCCAGGGACTCAAATCCTGCAGTGCGAGACGTGTCCCCCTGCTTAAGCCAGTACATGTCCAGGCCCGTCTGAAGTTTGCTAGAGTGCATTTGGATTATCCAGAAGAGGATTGGGAGAATGTCATATGGTCAGATGAAACCAAAATATAACTTTTTGGTAAAAACTCAACTTGTCGTGTTTGGAGGACAAAGAATGCTGAGTTGCATCCAAAGAACACCATACCTACTGTGAAGCATGGGGGTGGAAACATCATGCTTTGGGGCTGTTTTTCTGCAAGGGACCAGGACGACTGATCCGTGTAAAGGAAAGAATGAATGGGGCCATGTATCGTGAGATTTTGAGTGAAAACCTCCTTCCATCAGCAAGGGCATTGAAGATGAAACGTGGCTGGGTCTTTCAGCATGACAATGATCCCAAACACACCGCCCGGGCAACGAAGGAGTTGCTTCGTAAGAAGCATTTCAAGGTCCTGGAGTGGCCTAGCCAGTCTCCAGATCTCAACCCCATAGAACATATTTGGAGGGAGTTGAAAGTCTGTGTTACCCAGCGACAGCCCCAAAACATCACTGCTCTAGAGGAGATCTGCATGGAGGAATGGGCCAAAATACCAGCAACAGTGTGTGAAAACCTTGTGAAGACTTACAGAAAACGTTTGACCTGTGTCATTGCCAACAAATGGTATATAACAAAGTATTGAGAAACTTTTGTTATTGACCAAATACTTATTTTCCACCACAACTTGCAAATAAATTCATTAAAAATTCTACAATGTGATTTTCTGGATTTCTTTTTCTCATTTTGTCTGTCATAGTTGACGTGTACCTATGATGAAAATTACAGGCCTCTCTCATCTTTTTAAGTAGGATGACTTGCACAATTGGTGGCTGACTAAATACTTTTTTTCCCCACTGTACACCCACTGTGATATAAGTTTAATCCACACCCACTGTGATAGAAGTATATAAGTATAATCCACACCCACTGTGATAGAAGTATAATCTACACCCATTGTGATAGAAGTATAATCTACACCCACTGTGAGAGAAGTATAATATACACCCACTGTGATATAAGTTTAATCCACACCCACTGTGATAGAAGTATATAAGTATAATCCACACCCACTGTGATAGAAGTATAATCTACACCCATTGTGATAGAAGTATAATCTACACCCACTGTGAGAGAAGTATAATATACACCCACTGTGATATAAGTTTAATCCACACCCACTGTGATAGAAGTATATAAGTATAATCCACACCCACTGTGATAGAAGTATAGAAGTATAATCCACACCCACTGTGATAGAAGTATAGAAGTATAATCTACACCCACTGTGATAGAAGTATAATCTACACCCACTGTGATAGAAGTATAATCTACACCCACTGTGATAGAAGTATAGAAGTATGATCTACACCCAGTGTGATAGAAGTATAGAAGTATAATCTACACCCACTGTGATAGAAGTATAGAAGTAAAATCTACACCCACTGTGATAGAAGTATAGAAGTATAATCCACACCCACTGTGATAGAAGTATAGAAGTATAATCCACACCCACTACATCTTGACATCTTCTTATTCATCATCAGTCTTACCAACCACTCCCAGATGTTGTCTCTCAAGGGCCTTAGTTAGTTAATGATGCTCCTCTCCTCCAGGCCTGTAAACCGGGCTGCCAGGCACAGACCTCCCTATGCTGTCTGGATTGCCTGAAGTTGATTCTGAACTAAGGTGCATCCTCTTAGAGGCAGCAGGTGACAGACTAAGCCACAGCTGCTCCAGCCCCACCTCTGCTCATCTGTCCGCAGCAGAGCAGGGCTTTGCACAGCCTATTAGCCCGACACAGCACCAGGGAAGGCTATCAGGACTAGTGGAGCACTTCTCTCACACCAGATGGTGGGAAGAGATGAATCGAGCCATTATATTAGTGGTTGATAATTCCTCAGATGAAAATACTAATTAAAAAAAGAGTGTGCCAGGCTAGCTAGGGCTAGACCGCTCATCACCACCAAATATGGCTGCCTGTCCCTAAGTCACGACTCTCTGAGAAGTTGTTAAATTACTGACCGATTGACAACAGTCTAGAAGTAAGACAGAAATGAGAAACAGAGAGAGAATGTGAGAAAAATCTTTTTTCCAACACTGGCTCCTCTTCCCTTTTAATACACTGGTGCTTGTATGCTAATGAATATATTGTCTAATTGTTTTATCGGGTTATTCATCAAATCCCTCCACCTGGCCCAGATCCTTGAGACTCATGACTCATTTCAATGAACACCTGTGATAAAATAATGAACTAGAAATCCTTCGTCTGAATGTTTAAAAATCGATCTTCAGGAGGACTTTGATCCTGTTGATTGTTCCACTTCTTTTACAAGTAGATATTTATTTAATATCTGACGAGTGTTTGTCTACGGGTTCATCTTTCAGTTCAATAAGATCTATCACTGTACAATGTAGTAGAGTAAACAAGCACATGTTACAAATACCCAATGATTTTCATCAATCTGCAAATAGATGCAATTTCCTAATCAATCTACAAATAGATCAAGCATTCAAATACAGTGAGGGAAAAAAAGTATTTGATCCCCTGCTGATTTTGTACGTTTGCACACTGACAAAGAAATGATCAGTCTATAATTTTAATGGTAGGTTTATTTGAACAGTGAGATACAGAATAACAACAATAAAATCCAGAAAAACGCATGTCAAAAATGTCATAAATTGATTTGCATTTTAATAGGGGATATAAGTATTTGACCTCCTCTCAATCAGAAAGATTTCTGTCTCCCACGTGTCTTTTATACAGTTAACGAGCTGAGATTAGGAGCACACTCTTAAAGGGAGTGCTCCTAATCTCAGCTTGTTACCTGTATAAAAGACACCTGTCCACAGAAGCAATCAATCAATCAGATTCCAAACTCTCCACCATGGCCAAGATCAAAGAGCTCTCCAAGGATGTCAGGGACAAGATTGTAGACCTACAGAAGGCTGGAATGGGCTACAAGACCATCGCCAAGCAGCTTGGTGAGAAGGTGACAACAGTTGGTGCGATTATTCGCAAATGGAAGAAACAAAAAAGACCTGTCAATCTCCCTCGGCCTGGGGCTCCATGCAAGATCTCACCTCGTGGAGTTGCAATGATCATGAGAACGGTGAGGAATCAGCCCAGAACTACACGGGAGGATCTTGTCAATGATCTCAAGGCAGCTGGGACAATAGTCATCAAGAAACAATTGGTAACACACTACGCCGTGAAGGACTGAAATCATGCAGTGCCCGCAAGGTCCCCCTGCTCAAGAAAGCACATATACAGGGCCGTCTGAAGTTTGCCAATGAACATCTGAATGATTCAGAGGAAAACTGAGTGAAAGTGTTGTGGTCAGATGAGACCAAAATCAAGCTCTTTGGCATCAACTCAACTCGCCGTGTTTGGAGGAGGAGGAATGCTGCCTATGACCCCAAGAACATCATCCCCACCATCAAACATGTAGGTGGAAACATTATGCTTTGGGGGTGTTTTTCTGCTAAGGGGACAGGACAACTTCACCACATCAATGGGACGATGGACGGGGCCATGTATCGTCAAATCTTGGGTGAGAACCTCCTTCCCTCAGCCAGGGCATTGAAAATGGGTTGTGGATGTGTATTCCAGCATGACAATGACCCAAAACACACGGCCAAGGCAACAAAGAAGGTCCTGGAGTAGCCTAGCCAGTCTCCAGACCTTAATCCCATATAAAATCTGTGGAGGGAGCTGAAAGTTCGAGTTGCCAAACGTCAGCCTCGAAACCTTAATGACTTGGAGAAGATCTGCAAAGAGGAGTGGGACAAAATCCCTCCTGAGATGTGTGCAAACCTGGTGGCCAACTACAAGAAACATCTGACCTCTGTGATTGCCAACAAGGGTTTTGCCACCAAGTACTAAGTCATGTTTTGCAGAGGGGTCAAATACTTATTTCCCTCATTAAAATGCAAATCAATTTATAACATTTTTTACATGAGTTTTTCTGGATTTTTAAAAATTGATATTCTGTCTGTCACTGTTCAAATAAACCTACCATTAAAATTATAGACTGATCATGTCTTTGTCAGTGGGCAAACGTACAAAATCAGCAGGGGATCAAATACTTTTTTCCCTCACTGTAGAAGCAACATCAGGTCATAATCTGGGGTTCTGGTTGTGGGGACCTTTAGTCCGAGGAGAAGGTATTATAATGTATTTTTTAGATAGATACGGTGATAATGGACATCCTTGTTTTACGCCTTTATGAAGATAATATAATATTCTCTGAAAATGACCATTATTTCTATATCAATGAGAGTACGATTGCATGTGTTTAAATTCATTTTCAGTAAATGTATTCAGTTAAAACGATTTGTACCACTCCCACTCCCAAGGGACCAGTCAAAGGGGATGTTTTATGATATGCAAATGTATACATCATCCTACAAAGATAATAGACATCTTTGTGAAAGCACATTTGGGGCGGCAGGTAGCTTAGTGGTTAAGAGCGTAGTGCCAGTAACCGAAAGGTCGCTGGTTCTAATCCCTGAGCCGACTAGGTGAAAAATCTGTCGATGTGCCCTTGAGCAAAGCACTTAAACCTAATTGCTCCTGTAAGTCGCTCTGGATAAGAGCGTCTGCTAAATGACTAAAATGTAAACATGTGTTACTTCTTCTGGAGTTCTTCGCAACATATCTCTACACTATAATTCTGATGATGACACTTCATTTTCAACTCCTTATCACCAACTCAACCTTTCTTGAGGTACATTGGGAAGGTAATACACATCCGGATGGTTTTGACTGAATAGAAATCTACATTGACAAAAGGACAATAGTAATCATATTCACCTAATCTACCATGACAGATTCAGGACATGCTTTTCATTAACACAAAAGTGGATAACTGAGCAGTAAGCACTGTTTCAGAGTTGACTTAAATCCTTTAAAGCTAACAGAAACATTCAACATTCCTCCTGTGTCGTTTGATAGCTGACGTCCGCCTGAGCTTAAGACAATACGGATACCACATTTACAAAACTTCCATATGAATTAAACAACAGAAGGAAGAAAGTACATTTTTTACTCTACTGGCCATGTCAACTGTTATGTTTTCCTAAAGATTGGCCAGTTCAGTTTTGAAGATATCAACGCTTAGACCTCTAACATCTATGTTCTGTTTCGATCTGGGGAAAATAAGTAATTCCAGCGAGCCATGTTGTTAGTTCAGTTGGTAGAGAATGGCGCTTGCAATGCCAGGGTTGTGGGGGGGGGGCAGTATGAAAAAATGTATGCACTCACTAACTGTAAGTCGCTCTGGATAAGAGCGTCTGCTAAAATGACTAAAATGTAAAATGTTATATCTGTAAATCATTTGCCATACCTTTCTGAAATTATGGCACATGTCAGTCACGGAGAGTGACTTTCAGTAATCAAAGGGCAGAGCACAAACAAACAAACACACACACACACACACACACACACACACACACACACACACACACACACACACACACACACACACACACTCCTGAACAGCTTTGGGTTGGCGGCCAATGGTAATGTCTAGAGCTCTGTTCTGAAAGCCTTCTCCACTCACTACAACTCAAACGTCAGTAGCCCAGCGTAGCTATGCTGACAGGGGGGAAAAAAATACCTTCCAACGTAACAGAAAAATGCAAAACAGGCAATTACGCTGTCCAGATCAGTTGGTGTCAGTCCAAAAGACATGCAGACACACAAAGTTTGCTGTCTGAGCAATGTTACTGCAAGCAAACTGCACCTTTTACCAAAGATAGAATATGAATTCAGACGATATGGCATAAATAACGCTAAATTGACCATTGTGACGCTGTCCTTGAAATTGAGATGCATAATTCCAGAGAAGCAATCTGAAAACCAGGGATCAATTCAGAATTATATTCTTGAAGTTTAATTTAACCCCCTCCCGTTGTCCTAGGGTCAAAATGACCCGCCACTGTGTTGAACCAACTTTATTTAATTTTTTTATTTTTTGGGATCATTTGCGAGAAGGAGGCAGTGATACTTTCTTTAAAGTCTCACTGCCTCCTTCTCACAAATGATCCCAAAAATATAAAAAGTAAATAAAGTTGGTTCAACACAGTGGTGGGTCATTTTGACCCTGGGACAACGGGAGGGATTTGAAGTAGTTAACAGGATGCAGAATTGCAATTCAAATTTAAATGAATGGAAACAGAATTGAATTCAGTAAAATTCAATGAAATTCAAATACCTCTTCTATTCTATATTAGGTGTAGTCTATGCAAATATACGTCTTGTACATAAACATCAAACATGTCGTTGTATACATGCATATAAAATATTGTTGAAACAATAGATTTTCAGGACAAACTCTTAAAATGATTGATCAAGGAAAACAAAACCTGTACGCAAATAGTTATTATATGTCATCCCATCACTTACATTTTGTTCAATATCAGAAAAATGCATTAGTTTAACCCTCAAGTTGACCCTGAGGCCTTCAAATAGAAGCCAAACAAATGAAACGGTTGGTGGAAAAATAATATGCTATTCAAAGCACAGAGGTTAATGGAACATTTGTCGTATTTGTTTCATTAGTCCATTGCTGACATAGTCCCAAAATGTTTTGCTTGTCAGCAATCAAATTTTCAAGATAGGTAACTTTCAAAATACAGAAATAATCCTTGTATGATGCATTTTGCATCAGATGATGCTGCGATTTGCATCATATGAGTCAATTCCAAAATTCTGAATTGAGCCCGACCCTGACAACCCCCAAAACGGTCAAATGAATGAACTTAGAACAGGAGGAGAATGGTTTTCTATTGTACACTTACGTTTGGGGCAATCTCTGCTGTGGATAACAAGTTTAAGGGACATTTTCACACTATAGAATGGACCAAGGTGATCCAACCAATGACCTTTCTCATCTATTGCTAGATTACCACTATTATAATTCACATCACATTCCTCATAACAACCGTGATGCCGTGTGATGGGACGTCTAATGCCCATGATGGCCAACATGCATCATAGGCAAGGAGAGCCATCACATTGGTGGTGGACGAGGTGTATTAGCTATTCCAGTACAATATAAAGCACTTCTGATCAGATGATTGAATGAAGAAAAAAGTTTGTGTATTTTTATTCTAGTTTCTAACATTTTGGGGGAAATGGCATTTAGAAAACAACACATTTTGCTTCAGTTTACCTCTTCCATCCAGCTTCCAGTTGGACAGGTTGTGTCTCCATCACTATAATTTATGGCCAATCTTTATACCCCCAATTTGCAGCTTGAGCCACATTGTTGCGTAATATCAAACTAAAATCAAGCAAACTGGATCGAAATGTGTCTGGTTCCACTTATAAAAGTGACAATACAATATAACAATTGGCCCTGCAATTACCATACAATGTAATGTGAATGGTAACAGCAATTGTATCAAAGCTGAAGTTGTTGGATCGCATGAGAAATATACAAATCAATCCCAAAGTAAATCCCTAAGACAGCCATACACTTCTACTAGGCTGTAATTTCCATTTCAATATGTGATTACAGCAGGAGTCGCTGAGTGAATTCAAGTAGTGGTTTTCCTTTTCAGCCGTGCGGTTATTTCTGCTTGCCAGTTGAATGCTTGTAATGTGTTTCTTTACATTTCAGCTCCCAAGTTGCACAGTTGTGCTCTTGTGCTCTGTACATTAGAAACATTTGGTGGCGATCAATTTATTTTTATTTGTACTTATCCTGGTTTGATATCACACCATACCATACCACACATAGTTGCATGCCAACAGTTTTCTTCAGTGTCTTTCAAAACATTATTAGAAGAGAAACATTGGATACAGTAGAATCACGTAGATACAGTAGAATCACGTAGATACAGTAGAATCACGTAGATACAGTAGAATCACGTAGATACAGTAAAATCGAATTGGACTGAAGTCTCAAATACTAACAGATTACTTACTCATATATACAAATCTTTAAAACGTTATACATGCAGACAGCCATTGTCTCGTTATAGTCACACCCTTGATATGCAAATATCTTACACGTCTCAAGTGTTTTCTGACAGACACAGGCACAGAAAGAGAAGTCTGATGTTTATGTAAATCTTATCCTGTTGTTGACAGGAACGTTTTCTTCAGATGTAGCAATACAAAGGAGGAAAAAGCACAGATGAGATCAGCCTGTCTGTTTTGTAGACAGCTCTCCATCCCAAATGCCACCCTATTCCCTATCTAGTGCACTATTTTTGACCAGTGAGCCCCAGTCAAAAGTAGTGCACTTTGTAGGGAAAAGTGTACCATTTGGGATGCATTTGTGTCCTCTGCATCTGGTAACAAAGCATGAACGACTGTTTTAATTGATGGATGTGAACGTTTAGCCCAGGGAATGTGGTTTCAAACAAAGCATTGGGTACTAATTATTCAAAGACATAATGTTGGATTCCAATGTGTCCTCTCCAAGCTTAAACTCTGAGATCATTCAATGGTCAGGGAGAACATGTTGGTTTAGTAGGGTTGTATTGGTTTGCCTTACAGCATGAGGAGGAAACACAGTAAATTGGGGATCGTTAGATACCAGTCGATCATCATATACCATCTCATATTGTACATTCTTAGAACAAACCATATCAGAAATGATAGATTCCGCTCCATTCCAATAAAACAGAGGTCAAGTTTCTGCTGAACATCTGTTTACAATAAAGTCTTCCTCTTCTTCTTCTTCTTCTTCTTCTTCTTCTTCTTCTTCTTCTTCTTCTTCTTCTTCTTCTTCTTCTTCTTCTTCTTCTTCTTCTTCTTCTTCTTCTTCTTCTTCTTCTTCTTCTTCTTCTTCTTCTTCTTCTTCTTCTTCTTCTTCTTCTTCTTCTTCTTCTTCTTCTTCTTCTTCTTCTTCTTCTTCTTCTTCTGAGTATGTATACTACAGTACATTTAGCAGAACAGCAACTTCTTTAAAGTGAAAGACCACGTGAACGAACTGCACTCCAACATTTGCGTCCCAAATGACACCCTTTTCCCTATATACTGCACTACTTTTGACCAGGGTTCATCAAAAGAGGTGTACTATAAAGGGAATAGGGTGCGATTTGGGATGCATCCAAAAAAGCTGAGCTGACTTGTTAGTGTGAGAGCAACAGCAGAGCAAGAGCCTGGTGGAACCGGCTGATCTGCCCTCTGTCGCCTCTCCTCGTCTCTCTCCTCGTCTCTCTCCCCCAAGAGCCTGGTGGAACCGGCTGTTCTGCCCTCTGTCGCCTCTCCTCGTCTCTCTCCTCCATCTCTCCCCCAAGAGCCTGGTGGAACCGGCTGTTCTGCCCTCTGTCGCCTCTCCTCGTCTCTCTCCTCGTCTCTCTCCCCCAAGAGCCTGGTGGAACCGGCTGTTCTGCCCTCTGTCGCCTCTCCTCGTCTCTCTCCTCCATCTCTCCTCCAAGAGCCTGGTGGAACCGGCTGTTCTGCCCTCTGTCGCCTCTCCTCGTCTCTCTCCTCCATCTCTCCCCCAAGAGCCTGGTGGAACCGGCTGTTCTGCCCTCTGTCGCCTCTCCTCTTCTCTCTCCTCCATCTCTCCCCCAAGAGCCTGGTGGAACCGGCTGTTCTGCCCTCTGTCGCCTCCCCTCTGTCGCCTCTCCTCGTCTCTCTCCTCCATCTCTCCCCCAAGAGCCTGGTGGGACCGGCTGTTCTGCCCTCTGTCGCCTCTCCTCCATCTCTCTCCTCCATCTCTCCCCCAAGAGCCTGGTGGAACCGGCTGTTCTGCCCTCTGTCGCCTCTCCTCCATCTCTCTCCTCCATCTCTCCCCCAAGAGCCTGGTGGAACCGGCTGTTCTGCCCTCTGTCGCCTCTCCTCGTCTCTCTCCTCCATCTCTCCTCCAAGAGCCTGGTGGAACCGGCTGTTCTACCCTCTGTCGCCTCTCCTCGTCTCTCTCCTCCATCTCTCCCCCAAGAGCCTGGTGGAACCGGCTGTTCTGCCCTCTGTCGCCTCTCCTCGTCTCTCTCCTCCATCTCTCCCCCAAGAGCCTGGTGGAACCGGCTGTTCTGCCCTCTGTCGCCTCTCCTCGTCTCTCTCCTCCATCTCTCCCCCAAGAGCCTGGTGGAACCGGCTGTTCTGCCCTCTGTCGCCTCACCTCGTCTCTCTCCTCCATCTCTCCCCCAAGAGCCTGGTGGAACCGGCTGTTCTGCCCTCTGTCGCCTCTCCTCCATCTCTCTCCTCCATCTCTCCCCCAAGAGCCTGGTGGAACCGGCTGTTCTGCCCTCTGTCGCCTCACCTCGTCTCTCTCCTCCATCTCTCCTCCAAGAGCCTGGTGGAACCGGCTGTTCTGCCCTCTGTCGCCTCTCCTCCATCTCTCCTCCAAGAGTCTGGTGGAACCGGCTGTTCTGCCCTCTGTCGCCTCTCCTCCATCTCTCTCCTCCATCTCTCCTCCAAGAGCCTGGTGGAACCGGCTGTTCTGTCGCCTCTCCTCCATCTCTCTCCTCCATCTCTCCTCCAAGAGCCTGGTGGAACCGGCTGTTCTGTTGCCTCTCCTCGTCTTCACCATTTCATTTTCCTCCGCATAGTTAATAAGCGACGTGAGTTTTGTTCTGGTTTGATCTAGAACCATCTAATGAGAGCTACCAAGAGCCCTGTTGATAGTGTATAACGCACTCCGAAAAGCCTTAGAATGATGAGTATTTCCACTATCTCCCATGCAGCTGTATTGGGGAAGATATTTGGACAATCTGGACAGACTGACTTGATCTTTTTGAATTTGAGGTGCTGCATAAGGTAATAGTGGTACTGTAGTCACTGTACCCTGACATGGACATTCTCCTCTTTGAAAGGGGAAGAAGATAGAGATGAACCCTGGCAGCTGGACATCATCTTTTGATCACTTTGGGGGAATAATTCTTATGTACACTACCGGTCAAAGGTTTTAGAACACATGCTCATTCAAGGGTTTTTCTTTATTTTTTTACTATTTTCTACATTGTAGAATGGCTATTTGGTTACTACATGACACCTGGAGGTGTGTTGGGTCATTGTCCTGTTTAAAAACAAATTATAGTCCCACTAAGACCGAACCCGATGGGATGGCGTATCGCTGCAGAATGTTGTGGTAGCCATGCTGGATAAGTGTGCCTTGAATTCTAAATAAATCACAAACAGTGTCACCAGCAAAGCACCCCCACACCATAACACCTCCTCCTCCATGCTTTACGGTGGGAAATACACATGCAGAGATCACCCGTTCACCCACACCGCATCTCATAAAGACACAGCGGTTGGAACCAAAAATCTCCAATATGGACTCCAGACCAAAGGACAGATTTCTAATGTCCATTGCTCGTGTTTCTTGGCCCAAGCAAGTCTCTTCTTCTTATTGGTGTCCTTTAGTAGTGGTTTCTTTGCAGCATTCGACCATGAAGGCCTGATTCACACAGTCTCCTCTGAACAGTTGATGTTGAGATGTGTCTGTGACTTGCACTCTGTAGCAGAGGTAACTCTGGGTCTTCCATTCCTGTGGCGGTCCTCATGAGAGCCAGTTTCATTATAGCGCTTGATGGTTTTTGTGACAACACTTGAAGAAACTTTCAAAGTTCTTGAAATGTTCCGTATTGACTGACCTTCATGTCTTAAAGTAATGATGGACTGTCATTCTATTTGCTTATTTGAGCTGTTCTTGCCATAATGTGGACTTGGTATTTACCAAATAGGGCTATCTTCTGTATACCACCCCTACCTTGTCACAAAACAACTGATTGGCTCAAACACATTAAGAAGGAAAGAAATTCCACAAATTAACTTTTAAGAAGGCACACCTGTTAATTGAAATGCATTCCAGGTGACTACCTCATGAAGCTGGTTGAGAGAATGCCAAGAGTATGCAAAGCTGTCATCAAGGCAAAGGGTGGCTATTGGAAGAATCTCAAACATAAAATATATTTTGATTTGTTTAACACTTTTTTGGTTACTACATGATTCCATATGTGTTATTTCATAGTTTTGACGTCTTCACTATTATTCTACAATGTAGAAAATAGTCAAAATAAAGAAAAAACCCTTGAATGAGTAGGTGTTCTAATACTTTTTACTGGTAGTGTAGTTCTAAAAATCTGTTTTCAGGCATTCGCCTACTGTACGGTGTGTGAGGAGAATTTTAATTTGAACTCTTATCTAAAAAATGGTCTGCTTTCTGATTTGGCCTTACTCTTGGTGTGATTGAGTAGCACCTTGGTATACATAATAATAATAGTATACTCCATACGACACACAGAAAGATTGCTCATGTTCATTTTAGTAAATTAGAATGCATGTTAAGGCTGCTAGCCCGTATCCATAGAGGTTATGTTGTATTAGAATGCATGTTAAGATGCTAGCCCGTATCCACATAGGTTATGTTATAGACTAGACAGCTGGCATACCTCCCTCCCTCCCTCCCTCCTAGGGCTCCGGGCTTTATTTATTAGCTATAGAGAGAACTGGTTGGTGTTCTGCTTTGAATTCCCGGAATTGTGTCTGCTCCTTGATGTTTGATTGTATCTCTGCAAATACATGTATATGCAAATTCACAGATATCAGTCCTAGCTCCAGGCAAAATAAGACGCAGTGGTGTGCATTCTGAAAGGCAGGCTCTGTGGGTTCTCCTCCCCACCTAACAGAATACATTTTGGTGATCTATAAATTCTCAATAATTCGTACTCTCCTTGTTCTACGGCTCTGACATTTCTAGACTCCACATTGTGCGTTTTCCTTCAGGTCAAATCTATAATCTGTGTCAATTGTATCACACACAGTATTCACAAGAGTTCATAATCAAAGTGAACATGCTATGAATGCAGTGCGTGGCTCATGTGAGGTAAAATGTTATTCATTCCTGTACTAAGGGCCCTAGTCAACCAATGGCTGTAGAATACCAGTTATTCATTCCGTAGCAATGCATTGACAATCCAATGCACACTATAAATATTTGAAATGTTTTGTCTCACTTGAAAAAATACAGAGGTAAAATATCTGTTGAAATAACAGAGGTTGTGTTGGCTGCTATTGTGAAACCAAGATGTTAGACTCCCCATGCTAGCAGCTTTGCAATTTGCCTAGTGGGTTTGACTCTCTTCTCCGTATATCTCCTCCATCACTCTGCCCTCTCTGAGATCCCCCCCCAATCCAGAGGGGAGGTATGCTACAGTAGTCTGCTCCACTTGCTGTACATTGAATTGATTGAGAATAGGGGTAAGAGTCTCACGTATGAATCACAGCCAATTGCCTGAACTCTTCAAAGTGCACAGGTGGTTTTAAATCAGAACGCCCTTTCTAAGAGGATGAACTATTAACAACATGATATAATCAGCCAGGTTCAATCTGCATCTTTTAAATTTACCGATGTGATGGATCTATTTTGGCACCTGTATTTTTTAAATATTTTTTTTTATTTTACCTGTGACTGGTGCCGTGTGTCCCAAATAGCACCATATTCCTTATATAGTCCACTACTTTTGTAAGGGTCCTGGTCAAAAGCAGTGCACTATACACTGAATAGGCTGCCATTTGGGACTCCGCCTGGTGGTTGCACATGGTGCGTCTGCATGACATTTCTAAACGCTTGTCCTTTCATTGTGGCTGACTGTATGCATTTGAACAGTGGTGGCGATAGGTTACTCTTTCTAATCTAAGCTATTTAATCTACCTTGACATGATCATTTGAGACTGTTCTGTTTCAGACATCTGGGGTTTGAACCTCGTCTCAGCGGGGGGGTAGGTAGGTAGCTGACTCTGTGGAGTGTGACAAAACAAAAGGCAGCTGCTTTCTACGCGATGTCTGTCAAGACAATACGATAGTTAACAGAACATGACTAGGGCCCTCTCGCATTGTGTCACCGTATTACATTTGACAAGTGGAGGGGAAATCGTTTGATGGATGAACAAAGTCATTTCCCACTTGTAATTAATACTAAAGAATGTGTAGTCAGTCATTTTCAGAGGAGACAGATGTATTCATGGTTTCTGTGCATGGCAGGCAGGCGGTGAAAGGGGTCCCTGGCTGTCACATGGAGGTTGTATCAATGTTTAATCCTGATTAAAGAAGTGATCCTCCCATTAAATACTACTGTCGTTTAAAACCTTAAGAGAATGGCATCCGATTCTAAATATTCTCTTAATGTTGATGAAGGCATGTTGATTTAGCAACCTGATGACAGATATTCATATGACTTATTCAACATACTTAACTTTTTTTTCTGGACACCATGGGCCACAACACGTCTGAGCTGACACACAGCCAAATTCAAGCACTGGCTATGTCTTGGTATTGGTATTTTGTACATTCCAGACACAACATATCGCAGTTCAGAGGTATTGTGGGGAACGATTCAGCAAACATTTTAATTTGAAAACCAATACCCCCAAATAATATTCTCCACTGTATGCCTTCCAGGATAAGCCGTTCTATCAATACCACAGCATGTTTTTTTCCACAATGGGCTGCTCTTTTTTATTTTAAAACTCTGTCAATCAGAAAGATATTGGGTTACTTCTATCTATCTATACTGTATAATTTGATGGTTTGTGCAACCCCAACCCCAAACCCCAAACCCCAACCCCCAACCCCCAACCCCCAACCCCCAACCCCAACCCCCAACCCCCAACCCCAACCCCCAACCCCAACCCCCACCCCCAACCCCCAACCCCCAACCCCAACCCCCAACCCCCAACCCCAACCCCCAACCCCAACCCCCCAACCCCCAACCCCCAACCCCCAACCCCAACCCCCACCCCCCAACCCCCAACCCCCAACCCCCAACCCAGGCTGCATGTGACTGTAACTTGCCTCTGTGAGTCATTGATTATACATCAGCTTAGTATGCCGCACTGCAGACTGGAAAGGCAACCTGAAGCCCCCCAAATCAATAAGAGCTGGACCTGTGAAGCAGCATTCTGTCAAGACTGGTGGAGGGAGGGAAGGACTGCCTATACTACTACACAGGGCCCAGGACCTAACCTTTTCAAAAGCCAGGTGATGAGGAAGCTCATCGTTTCTAATAAGGAATTAGTGATCCAACGGTCAGCTGAGCTGTGTTGGGTTGAGGACGGGCATGAGGAGACTGGAGGAGTGAAGATTGCCACATACTTTCTGTTAGAGGCTATTTATAAGTTTCTGTTAGAGGCTAGGATGATACATGTTTTATAAGTATCTGTTAGAGGATAGGATGATACATGTTTTATAAGTATCTGTTAGAGGCTAGGATGATACACGTTTTATAAGTTTCTGTTAGAGGCTAGGAAAATACATGTTTTATAAGTATTTGTTAGAGGCTAGGAAGATACATGTTTTATAAGTGGGGGATGAGGCAGTACATTTTTATTTTTTTATTTTTTTATAAATGTGTGCCATGAAGAGTGTGCTGATCTACAGGGGTGAAACGTGTCAGTTAGTGTCTATTCCCAAGATATGTTTATGTATTCTGACTCACTACATCATGTGTTGCCAAAGATGCACAAAGAGATGTACAAATATGTGCAATTTGTTTTTGTTTTTGTATTTATTATGGATCCCCATTAGTTCCTGCCAAGGCAGCAGCTACTCTTCCTGGGGTTTATTATGGATCCCCATTAGTTCCAGCCAAGGCAGCAGCTACTCTTCCTGGGGTTTATTATGGATCCCCATTAGTTCCTGCCAAGGCAGCAGCTACTCTTCCTGGGGTTTATTATGGATCCCCATTAGTTCCAGCCAAGGCAGCAGCTACTCTTCCTGGGGTTTATTATGGATCCCCATTAGTTCCGGTCAAGGCAGCAGCTACTCTTCCTGGGGTTTATTATGGATCCCCATTAGTTCCTGCCAAGGCAGCAGCTACTCTTCCTGGGGTTTATTAGGGATCCCAATTAGTTCCTGCCAAGGCAGCAGCTACTCTTCCTGGGGTTTATTATGGATCCCCATTAGTTCCTGCCAAGGCAGCAGCTACTCTTCCTGGGGTTTATTAAGGATCCCAATTAGTTCCTGCCAAGGCAGCAGCTACTCTTCCTGGGGTTTATTATGGATCCCCCTTAGTTCCTGCCAAGGCAGCAGCTACTCTTCCTGAGGTTTATTATGGATCCCCATTAGTTCCTGCCAAGGCAGCAGCTACTCTTCCTGGGGTTTATTATGGATCCCCCTTAGTTCCTGCCAAGGCAGCAGCTACTCTTCCTGGGGTTTATTATGGATCCCCATTAGTTCCAGCCAAGGCAGCAGCTACTCTTCCTGGGGTTTATTATGGATCCCCATTAGTTCCTGCCAAGGCAGCAGCTACTCTTCCTGGGGTTTATTATGGATCCCCATTAGTTCCTGCCAAGGCAGCAGCTACTCTTCCTGGGGTTTATTATGGATCCCCGTTAGTTCCTGCCAAGGCAGCAGCTACTCTTCCTGGGGTTTATTATGGATCCTCGTTAGTTCCTGCCAAGGCAGCAGCTACTCTTCCTGGGGTTTATTATGGATCCCCATTAGTTCCTGCCAAGGCAGCAGCTACTCTTCCCGGGGTCCAAACACATTAAGGACCTTACATTACACATACAACAAAACAAAAACAGTACATCATGTAACATTATCACACCACTACATCTCTACAATACAAAATGTATAATACCACCATACAACAATATTACAATGTACGTGTGTGTAGAGTGCGTGTGTTAGCGCTTGTGTGTGTGTATGCGTGTCTGTACCTGTGTGTGTGTCTCTTCACAGTCCCCGCTGTTCCATAAGATGTTTTTTAATGTTTTTTCAATCTGATTCTACTGCTTGCATCAGTTACTTGATGTGGAATAGAGTTCCATGTAGTCATGGCTCTATGTAGTACTGTGTACCTCCCATAGTCTGCTCTGGACTTGGGGATTGTGAAGAGACCTCTGGTGGCATGTCTTGAGGGGTATGCATGGGTGTCCGTACATTCTCGGTACATTCAGCTTGTCAACACTTCTTACAAAAACAAGCAGTGTTGAAGTCAATCTCTCCTCCACTTTGAGCCATGAGAGATTGACATGCATATCATTAATGTTAGCTCCCTGTGTACATTTAAGGGCCAGCCATGCTGCCCTGAGCCCGTTGTAATGGTAAAGTCTATTTTTGTGGCACCTGACCACACGACTTGAACTTTAGTCCAGGTGTGACAAAACTAGGGCCTGTCGGACCTGCCTTGTTGATAGTGCTGTTAAGAAGGCAGAGTAGCGTTTTATTATGGACAGACTTCTCCCCATCTTAGCTACTGTTGTATCAATATGTTTTGACCATGACAGTTTACAATCCAGGGTTACTCCAAGTAGTTTAGTCACCTCAACTTGCTCAATTTCCACGTTACTCATTACAAGATTTAGTTGAGGTTTAGGGTTTAGTGAATGATTTGTCCCCAATACAATGCTTTTAGTTTTTGAAATATTTAGGGCAAACTTATTCCTTGCCACCCACTCTGAAACTAACTGCAACTCTTTGTTAAGTGTTGCAGTCATTTCAGTCGCTGTAGTAGCTGACGTGTATAGTGTTGAGTCACCCGCATACATTACTCAAAGCCAGTGACATGTCGTTAGTAATGATTGAAAAAAATAATGGGCCTAGACAGCTGCCCTTAGGAATTCCTAATTCTTCCATTATAAAACACCCTCTGTGTTCTGTTAGACAGGTACAGTGAGGGAAAAAATAATTTGATCCCCTGCTGATTTTGTACGTTTGCCCACTGACAAAGACATGATCAGTCTATAATTTTAATGGTAGGTTTATTTGAACAGTGAGAGACAGAATAACAACAAAAGAATCCAGAAAAACGCATGTCAAAAATGTTATAAATTGATTTGCATTTTAATGAGGGAAATAAGTATTTGACCCCTCTGCAAAACATGACTTAGTACTTGGTGGCAAAACCCTTGTTGGCAATCACAGAGGTCAGACGTTTCTTGTAGATGGCCACCAGGTTTGCACACATCTCAGGAGGGATTTTGTCCCACTCCTCTTTGCAGATCTTCTCCAAGTCATTAAGGTTTCGAGGCTGACGTTTGGCAACTTGAACCTTCAGCTCCCTCCACAGATTTTCTATGGGATTAAGGTCTGGAGACTGGCTAGGCCACTCCAGGACCTTAATGTGCTCTTCTTGAGCCACTCCTTTGTTGCCTTGGCCGTGTGTTTTGGGTCATTGTCATGCTGGAATACCCATCCACGACCCATTTTCAATGCCCTGGCTGAGGGAAGATTTGGCCCCGTCCATCGTCCCTTTGATGCGGTGAAGTTGTCCTGTCCCCTTAGCAGAAAAACACCCCCAAAGCATAATGTTTCCACCTCCATGTTTGACTGTAGGGATGGTGTTCTTGGGGTCATAGGCAGCATTCCTCCTCCTCCAAACACGGCGAGTTGAGTTGATGTCAAAGAGCTCGATTTTGGTCTCATCTGACCACAAGACTTTCACCCAGTTCTCATCTGAATCATTCAGATGTTCATTGGCAAACTTCAGATGGCCCTGTATATGTGCTTTCTTGAGCAGGGGGACCTTGCGGGCGCTGCAGGATTTCAGTCCTTCACGGCGTAGTGTGTTACCAATTGTTTTCTTGGTGACTATGGTCCCAGCTGCCTTGAGATCGTTGACAAGATCCTCCCGTGTAGTTCTGGGCTGATTCCTCACCGTTCTCATGATCATTGCAACTCCATGAGGTGAGAACTTGCATGGAGCCCCAGGCCGAGGGAGATTGACAGGTCTTTTGTGTTTCTTCCATTTGCGAATAATCGCACCAACTGTTGTCACCTTCTCACCAAGCTGCTTGGCGATGGTCTTTTAGCCCATTCCAGCCTTGTGTAGGTCTACAATCTTGTCCCTGACATCCTTGGAGAGCTCTTTAGTCTTGGCCATGGTGGAGAGTTTGGAATCTGATTGATTGATTGCTTTCGTGGACAGGTGTCTTTTATACAGGTAACACGCTGAGATTAGGAGCACTCCCTTTAAGAGTGTGCTCCTAATCTCAGCTCGTTACCTGTATAAAAGACACCTGGGAGCCAGAAATCTTTCTGATTGAGAGGGGATCAAATACTTATTTCCCTCATTAAAATGCAAATCAATTTATACAATTTTTGACATGCGTTTTTCTGGATTTTTTTGTTGTTATTCTGTCTCTCACTGTTCAAATAAACCTACCATTAAAATTCTAGACTGATCATTTCTTTGTCAGTGGGCAAACGTACAAAATAAGCAGGGGATCAAATAATTTTTCTCTCACTGTAGCTCTTTATCCACAATATAGGGTGTAAAGCCATAACACATATGTTTTTCTAGCAGCAGACTATGATCAATAATGTCAAATGCTGAACTGAAGTCTAACAAAACAGCCCCCACAACCTTTTTATCATACATTTCTCTTAGCCAATCATCAGTCATTTGTGTAAATGCTGTGCTTGTTGAATGTCCTTCCCTATAACCGTGCTGAAAGTCTGTTGTTAGTTTGTTTACTGTAAAATAGCATTGTATCTGGTCAAACACACATAATCTTCGTAAATGACATCACTGGTGGAGTTACATTACCGGTCAAAAGTATTAGAAAACCTCTCTCTCTCTCTCGGTCTCTCTCTCTCTCGGTCTCTCTCTCTCTCGGTCTCTCTCTCTCTCTCTCGCTCTGTCTCTCTCTCTCTGTCTCTCTCTCTCTCTCTCTCTCTCTCTCTCTCTCTCTCTCTCTCTCTCTCACACACACCTTTTTGTAAGCTTGTATTGAAGAGATGGCAAATAGGAGTGGCAATATAGTCTGCTATCATCCTCAGTATTTTTCCATCCAAATTGTCAGCGTTTGTTGCTGAAATGTCATGCCTATGTTTGCAAACCTTGCCAATTAAAAAATAATTAAAGTAGTTGGCAAAATCAGTGGGTTTTGTAATGAATGAGCCATCTGATTCAATAAATGATGGAGCTGAGTTTTACTTTTTGCCCAAAATTATATTTAAGGTGTGTTGGACTGCAAGAGTGAAAAGTGCCAAGCAGTATCCAGTAGAGACTGCAAGTACTGTACATGTATTCTAAGTGGTGGATGGATGATGCACTAAATGATGTGTATCCAAAGATTAAATATATCTCATATCAGTCAGTTTCACAGTTTGAATTGTGAGAATTTGGATATTAGGTTTTAAATAATCAAATTGTCTTCAGTTCTCTTCTCAGCAATCTGTAAGGAGAGGAGGTAGCAACTAAGACAGATGAAGAGGTATTACTGATCCTTTAAGAAAAAAGGGATACTTTAACAATGAGACTGAACGTTCAGCTCGAGGAAGGAAATCTACTTCTTATTTAATTTGAATGAATGCATTCTGTCTGCAATGGCACTATATATTTCATGTGAGAATGATGAATTGCTGCAATTGACAGAAACAGATTCACAGTTAATTAACATTGTAATTACATGCACTTTAGCCATTTAGAAGAAGATGAATGTGAAATCATTAGGAGCCCTTTGAAAACCAGATGTTTGATGAATTATGTCTATATTGAACAACATTGTTCAGTAGATTGCCAGAATATGTGCTTACTGTGAAACTCTGTAATTTATCATCTAACTGATCTAAGCCTGCTGTTAAACTAAAAGATTTGACTGGTTTCTCTTCTTCTTCTGTGGTTTATTCCCCCCTGTCAAATCCAGTTGAAGAATATTCAGCAAAAAAGTCATACATCATCTCACAGAAAATTTATGAAATGCGTGTAATGTCAAAAAGTTTAATAATTCTAGAAGGATAGAATTATAGCAATACAATAACAATGCATATAAGGGTAATGTCCTGTGATTTCCTTTGGTAGGTAATCAAAGTACCGAAATGATTCCTTCCTTTCTGCTTGTCCTCAGACGCAAATCTCTCTTGGAGATGCTAACAATTCTGGTTGATAGTTTCCCTGCTCCAATTAGTAACTAATGTTCAATGCATTGGTTAGTTCTAACAGTCCCATCCCTATTTAGAATAGAAATACTATTCCTTACTTTAAACGACCGTGTGACCAAACGTAGAACCATAACAGAGCTCTGTTGGGATACATTTCTAAGAATCCTCAGAACAGATCACAACGCCTTATGTTAATGCTTTCTCTTGCTATTGTTTCCAAATACTACAGAGAGATCAACAGTAAAGTTTTGTTATTTTCTACTTTGAAATCAGATAAAGATAGCCAGCAGCTTCATGTGGTTCCACAGATTGTTATTGAATCAGGATGCATTTAGCCTCTCCTACTCCTTTGGTGGTGGACTACAGCACTTCCCACAGTCAGAACACTCTAGATGCCTCCCAGACGTACATCCACAACTCTGTTCGTAGTCTCTGTCAAACACGCCAGGAATCTTAGCTACAGTCCTGTAACAACAGCCCTCTTCTGTAAGGGTTGGTGTGAGGTGTGACCCAGGTGCGGTGCAGGTTAGACAGCAGGCAGTAGGCAGAGATGGTGAAACAAGGATCTTTACTGGTGGTCCCGAAGCCAAAATACAAAATAACGGACTTATCACGATAAAAGAAAGTCGGAGCAAATAAGTCTCCAAAGCCCGGCTGACAGCCAAAATACTGCCTACGACTGAAACAAATAATGAAACAGGGAGAACACTTCTCAAGTACCTGTACACAGGTCTCCGATCAGACACTGAGTAGTACTGCTGGACATAGAGAAACTAGCAAAGAAAACTGAGCAAGGGAACACAGGGAAGTGAGGGCATAAATACACAGGTGAACAGGTAGACACAGGTGATGCCAATAGGATACTGATTAGTCCCGACTGTGAGTGAGGAGGTGCCTAAGGTTGTCGGAGGATGACTCCTAGTGGGCCGCTCCGGAACTGCGACCCCCTCCTGTAACACTTCTGCATTTGACTGCCTTCTCGCTAACCTCTACAGGGTTCTCCTCCAATGGAAGCTAACCTCTACAGGGTTCTCCTCCAATGGAAGCTAACCTCTACAGGGTTCTCCTCCAATGGAAGCTAACCTCTACAGGGTTCTCCTCCAATGGAAGCTAACCTCTACAGGGTTCTCCTCCAATGGAAGCTAACCTCTACAGGGTTCTCCTCCAATGGAAGCTAACCTCTACAGGGTTCTCCTCCAATGGAAGCTAACCTCTACAGGGTTCTCCTCCAATGGAAGCTAACCTCTACAGGGTTCTCCTCCAATGGAAGCTAACCTCTACAGGGTTCTCCTCCAATGGAAGCTAACCTCTACAGGGTTCCCCTCCAATGGAAGCTAACCTCTACCGGGTTCTCCTCCAATGGAAGCTAACCTCTACCGGGTTCTCCTCCAATGGAAGCTAACCTCTACAGGGTTCTCCTCCAATGGAAGCTAACCTCTACAGGGTTCTCCTCCAATGGAAGCTGTAATTCCCCTCTACCTGCATTAAGAGCAGGAGGAAGCACTTTAAGCCACTGTACACAGAATGTGGCTGTGTGTGGTGCAATTGAATGTTTACAGTCTTATGGAGGATGACTGTGACCATTATGTGTAATGTGAAAGAAGTGTTTCTAAATGTGTCTGAACATGCAGTGCAAACCGCCTATAGAGAAGTTGGTCATGTCTTTGACACAACAACCCTGTTTATATAAAAAGGAAATATTGAACTTTTTTTCTGCTGTGTGTTCACTCATTTAAAAAGATAAAACTGCCCTCTCCCCCCAAAAAAATCCAAACAGTTGATTTTGATTCAACAGTCGTGGTCAAACACAATTCTATAAAATGGTAGCCAATAGTTTCCAAATCCTTCTCATCCCAATGAACACATTTCAGTTATCATGTCTTGATTCATTGGAATACTGTAACCAAATACGCATAATGCCTCAGAACCCTATCCACAACAGGACTATCCGAACCAATCTCTTCTCCAAGAATCAAGAGAGCAAATTTGATGCAATGTCACTAGGTGGCAATATGGTAACACGAACCATGCCTGCTGTGATAAGTCCCCAAGCCGCAATGTGAATATAAATCTGCATTGATGAGTTGACATAATATGCATTAACAGTATAAAGGTACAGGGTATTTTACATCAGGTACAAAAATACAACATGTGGTACTTGATAAACCATAAATTACATAAATTAGGAAGTGTTATCGGTAATGTGTGTGCCTTTTTATTTTTTACCCTCATGTCTGATTCTCTCAATGCAGTAATCTGCTATGTTTTTATGACAGAGGGCAAATTGTGGACGTGCGCCTAACCCGATCAAGAATATCCTTATGTAGATAATCAAATGAATGAATGTAAAAAAATGTAAAAAACAATTTCACAATGTAATCTACAGTATATCTTTACTGTAACAGTGGAGAGTATTTTGAGTGAGGAATAGTAGCCTGTCCTCCAGTGTGATCACGTTTGGCGTTGAGATGTGCTCCGGCTGGTGTACCACTCGTCTTTGCAAGGGTCCGCTGAGAGCTCTCGTTTTCCCCGTCCTGAACCAGGGGACAGATCCTAGAATGGTAGAGGAACTGGCAATGCGCGTCAAAGCTCTCAGTGATTTCTAAAGAGCAGTTGACAGTTGGCATTAAATAAACACTACACAGCGACAGCAGTAGTATCAACAGAACGTATAACAAACGTCTTATCCATTAGGACAAAAATAAAACCTTTTGAAAGACTGTGTGTGAATTTATTTGACCAATTCCTCAAGCTTGTTTTGAAATTAATTTTGTGTTTCAGTTGATCATTTCCCACTAATTAATAACCAGTGGAAACACAGTGAATTGATAGACACTACATGTATTCTCCTTTCTCTTTTGTATTAACTAACTCTCATTATTGTCTTAAAGAATCACTGTTGTGAGCTGTGATTGATCCAGGTGACAACTGCTGTGTGATTTGAACTGTACTGCTGGGCCCAGATTCACAAAACCTTCTTAAGAATAAAAAATGTCTTAACTGCCATGTTTTCCTTAACTACAGACTTAAGAAGAAAGTTAAGCAAAGTTGCTATTCCTCAATAAAGTTATTGAAAATGTTCTTAATTTCCCCCCCCCCCCCATGTTTCTTCCTAAGAAAAAAGTTAAGAAGAAATGGGATTCTTGAAAATAATATTTTAGGATTTCTTCTTGGAAATGTCTTTAACTTTAGCACAGCTAACCCCTTGTCTCGTGACGAATGGATACTTTTGTAACCATGAATGTTTTCTTTGCTCCGCTTCTCGAGACATAAAGCAGATAAATGTAATAAAATATCAACACCTTTTTTTATAGTGGGCCAAATCCTATCATCCCTGTCACATAGGCTCATTGATTGGTTTCAAGCACCTCACCTCAATGCCACATAAGAAGATATTTACGTTTAGGTTCTTAGGAAAGATATTTACGAAGTGCCTGAGAAAACTATGAATTACTAAGAACGTTTTTTGTGGAACCGCACTTACGAACGTATCTTATAAACTTCATATTATTTTCCTCAACAAACTTCTTACGTATTGTTCGTAAGTATTGTTTTGTGAATCCGGCCCCTGGTGTCTAGATGTTGACCCAAGCCATGACTATTTCTACATGGTTGAAGAACACGTTCCCCCAATGGAGTTGTAAGGCTGCAAAATGGTATAACACAATATATTTGACATCTACTCTATTCAGCCATGTAGCACACGGCATTGAAACAACACTACCGTGGTAGATTGAGTACATAGTTCAAGGTTTACAGAAACGCTCTTGAATTAGCTTAGCTCGTCCAGTCACGTTAGCATTGTCTCCCGTCTTCTCTCTGTCCTTTCCCCTTTCTTACAGATGGTGTCTTTGTGATGGGTGTGAGAGTCAAACAGCACGCAGCACCCTGTGTTGTGTTTTTTCCTTCCAGAGCAGGCAACGTCTTTTAACTTAGCCTTAGCATTGCTCTGTCTCTTCCTCGTGCTGAGTGATCATATATTTCCTCATCTGAAAAGAAGCAAAAAACACATCTAAGGCCTTTAATAACGTAAGTCCTCAGAGTCACTTTGTCTCACCCCCCCCCATACAACGCACTTAAAACCACTGTCAGCGGGTACAGAGTGAAGCCACTGTGGTAGCCCAGCCTGCTGCAAATAAATATGTCAACTCTATTGATATACTGTACCTTGTGAATAATGGATGTTTTAATACATTACGTTGTTGTATTGTTATTGTATTGCAAAAGAGAGGGGGAATAAATGTAATCATTTAATTAGACACTGTGGTACTCAGACATGGAGCAGCCAACTGTGATCAATACATAATAAGATCCAGTATCAATTAGGTACCTCTTCAACCGGGCCAGCAGTATGGACACAGAGGGTCTAACACTAAGTTAGTCCCCCGAGGGAGCCATTGTAGATCAAACTAACGACTGAGCTGAACTCTGGATGAATTACCTTTTTGAGCTGTAAATATGGTTTCCCCTCTGACCAGGTGTATGTGGAACTTCAGTCTACTGCGCTCATCCAATTAACCGTTGTCGGCAGAGCTTCTGAAACTGTCCTTGGATTTGAGATGACATCGTGTCCACTGTCGGGTGGTTTTTAAAGACGACTAGAACGACGTGCGGTCACGTCGTCCAGCTGGAGAGTCGTCTACGTTCTCTTGTAACCCGGGCCTTAGAGGTGGAGAAACGGCAACGTGTATCTAATACAGCTCAATCATTTATTCAATTTATACATTTGAAATTTGTCCTCATCAGACATCGGCGAACGATTACATTGAAACCCTGAAAAAATGATTCTAAAAGGAGGAGGAACAGAAGGTGAAATGTTTGGCTCCGACCAACAACGTCATCAGCCAGCGTTTTCTGAAACACCCCACCGTGCAGGACTGAGGCAGGGAGGTAGAGTCACTGAAGCAAAGACAGAGCATGAACTTGAATGATTGAGGTTACCCAGGTGACCTCATAAACTAAAAAATCTATGGCAGATTCCCAAGGTGGAACGCTGAATTATGCTGTCATTAAAAGGACAGGTCCAGTTGCCAAGGTTTGTATGTAAAGTATAATCACCTTCCTTCCCTCTTCCAGTCTCTCATTAGTCCTTGTTCATGGGCCAACTGAGATTATACCTTGAACTTCATATGCTATCACTGGGAATGGCTGTGAATGGCTCTGCTAGGGCCATTTATATCCAGATATCTGAGGTCTGGTAGGCAGGTCTACTGCTGCCTGGTGACTATGTGGATATGTCCCAAATGGCACCCTATTCCCTATATTATAGTGCACTACTTTTGACCAGAGCCCTATGTTCCCTGGTCAAAAGTAGTGCACTAAATAGGGAATTGGATGCCATTTGGGATGCAGACTGTGTGAGCTCTGCCACCATCACCACTGATCATTGAGTTAGGCCCATAAAAAATGAACTATTCCTAGACTTATGGTCATGTCAGGTCCTCATTTATAAAAAGGACCACTGGAGATGGCCCTCTAGCGGGTATCCATTTGTTAGAATTACAACCATTTGTTTTGTCTCCCTGGGCATTTGGTGATGATGCAACATCCCTCATTGAATAGTGTTAGCATAGTGGTATGTGTTATAACATATATAACAACATATATAATATCATGTCAAATATTATAACTCTAGGTGCAATAACAGTATAATAACATGTATAATAACATTATAATAACAATATAATAACATGTATAGTAACAGTATAATAACAGTATAATAACAGTATAATAACAGTATAATAACAGTATATAACAGTATATAACAGTATAATAACAGTATAATAACAGTATAATAACAGTATAATAGCAGTCTAATAGCAGTATAATAACAGTATAATAACAGTATAATAACAGTATAATAACAGTATAATAACAGTATAATAACAGTATAATAACATGTATAATAACAGTATAATAACAGTATAATAAAATGTATAATAACAGTATAATAACAGTATAATAACATGTATAATAACAGTATAATAACAGTACAATAACAGTATAATAACAGTATAATAACATGTATAATAACAGTATAATAACAGTACAATAACAGTATAATAACAGTATAATAACATGTATAATAACAGTATAATAACAGTATAATAACATGTATAATAACAGTACAATAACAGTATAATAAAATGTATAATAACAGTATAATAACAGTATAATAACAGTATAATAACATGTATAATAACAGTATAATAACAGTATAATAACATGTATAATAACAGGTATAATAACAGTATAATAACAGTATAATAACAGTATAATAACAGTATATTAACAGTATAATAACATGTATAATAACAGTATATTAACAGTATAATAACATGTATAATAACAGTATAATAACAGTATAATAACAGTATAATAACAGTATATAACGGTATAATAACATGTATAAAAACAGTATAATAACAGTATAATAACATGTATAATAACAGTATAATAACAGTATATAACAGTATAATAACATGTATAAAAACAGTATAATAACAGTATAATAACATGTATAATAACAGTATAATAACAGTATAATAACATGTATAATAACAGTATAATAACAGTATAATAACATGGCACTAAGTGCAATAACAGTATAATAACAGTATAATAACATGTATAATAACAGTATAATAACAGTATAATAACATGTATAATAACAGTATAATAACATGTATAATAACAGTATAATAACAGTATAATAGCAGTATAATAACAGTATAATAACAGTATAATAACATGTATAATAACAGTATAATAACAGTATAATAACAGTATATATCAGTATAATATCAGTATAATAACAGTATAATAACAGTATAATAACAGTATAATAACATGTATAATAACAGTATAATAACAGTATATAACAGTATAATAACATGTATAATAACAGTATAATAACAGTATAATAACATGTATAATAACAGTATAATAACAGTATAATAACATGTATAATAACAGTATAATAACAGTATAATAACATGGCACTAAGTGCAATAACAGTATAATAACAGTATAATAACATGTATAATAACAGTATAATAACATGTATAATAACAGTATAATAACAGTATAATAACATGTATAATAACAGTATAATAACAGTATAATAACATGGCACTAAGTGCAATAACAGTATAATAACAGTATAATAACATGTATAATAACAGTATAATAGCAGTATAATAACAGTATAATAACAGTATAATAACATGTATAATAACAGTATAATAACAGTATAATAACAGTATATATCAGTATAATATCAGTATAATAACATGTATAATAACAGTATAATAACAGTATAATAACAGTATAATAACAGTATAATAACATGTATAATAACAGTATAATAACAGTATAATAACATGTATAATAACAGTATAATAACAGTATAATAACATGGCACTAAGTGCAATAACAGTATAATAACAGTATAATAACATGTACAATAACAGTATAATAACAGTATAATAGCATGTATAATAACAGTATAATAACATGTATAATAACAGTATAATAACAGTATAATAACATGTATAATAACAGTATAATAACATGTATAATAACAGTATAATAACAGTATAATAACAGTATAATAACATGTATAATAACAGTATAATAACATGTATAATAACAGTATAATAACAGTATAATAGCAGTATAATAACATGTATAATATCAGTATAATATCAGTCTAATAACAGTATAATAACATGGCACTAAGTGCAATAACAGTGTGCGATAACAGTAGGCTAATTTAAACACATCTGCATGTTTAATAGGACACCGTTAAAAGAAGTGTCAAGGAAATACACTGTCATTAAAATACATATTTCAATCACGTCTGGACATTAAAAATAATCTAATCAATATGCACACATGAAACGGTCCTGTTCAATCAACGGGAATGCTCAGCATTTGAATGGTTTAAACTGTACCGTTCTGGCAGGGGGGGAACTGATCAGGAGTGGATATACACATATGGTTGCTCATTTGGAAGAGTCTGGAGAGATAATGTTTACTATAATTGTTACAAATATAATTGACCCCTATTAGGGTATGATTTTGTAACGCCAAATATACATCTGAACAGACATGTTTATCTTTGCACCTAGCAATAGGTGATATATTTACCCACTACTACACCTGCTGTGTTATCCACTGCTAAGAGTGGGCTTCATTTCAAGATTAGCAACAAAAAATGAAAAACACTTGGAACCCTGAACGTTACTGGGGGGCAAATGGTTCACATGGGGTGGTGATGTTGTTTCTTGTTTTGCAAGGAGTGTATATTCCTACTGTGAAATGGTTCCCACAATAGCACACGTCATATAAGAACAACGCGGCGTTCCAATGACAAACAGGATCTGACATCACTAGTTCCTCTAAAGACAAGAGAAGAGACTTGTGTAGCTCCTTTTAAGAGGCTGCAATCCAAATAAGGCATTTGAACCATTATTGTAACCTTGTGAGAATAAGAAGGGGAAGACAATATGCAGCACGCTAATCTAGAGATGCTCCAGTATACATTACCATGGTTGTGTTGTCTAGAGATGCTCCAGTATACATTACCATGGTGGTGTTGTCTAGAGATGCTCCAGTATTTACATTATCATGGTGGTGTTGTCTAGAGATGCTCCAGTATACATTACCATGGTTGTGTTGTCTAGAGATGCTCCAGTATTTACATTATCATGGTGGTGTTGTCTAGAGATTCTCCAGTATACATTACCATGGTTGTGTTGTCTAGAGATGCTCCAGTATACATTACCATGGTTGTGTTGTCTAGAGATGCTCCAGTATTTACATTATCATGGTGGTGTTGTCTAGAGATTCTCCAGTATACATTACCATGGTTGTGTTGTCTAGAGATGCTCCAGTATACATTACCATGGTGGTGTTGCCTAGAGATGCTCCAGTATACATTACCATGGTGTTGTTGTCTAGAGATGCTCCAGTATACATTACCATGGTGTTGTTGTCTAGAGATGCTCCATTACACATTACCATGGTGGTGTTGTCTAGAGATGCTCCAGTATTTACATTACCATGGTGTTGTTGTCTAGAGATGCTCCAGTACACATTACCATGGTTGTGTTGTCTAGGTGTTCTTTTATTCCTCTTTGAACTTCACTTCCTCTCTGAAGCCGTATCCATCACTGGAGCGAGAGACTTGTCAACCAACAGTCTCAGCAAGTTGTGGCATTAGACCTACTTACTTCCTGAATGTGTGGCACATAATCAAAACACATTGAAGATGGTTTGATTTACAGTTGTTTTTGTTTGGCTGTTAGGAGAAAGCTCCCCAGGAGTATAGTCTGACTGTACAACATATCGTATTCTCAGTCCACTTTCAGGAGCTGTTGGCACGGAGCATGTATATGTCAGTGAGCATGTACTATTAATCGATCATGGCAGCAGCCTTGTCCTTTAAGGACAGGCTTTGTTTACGTCCCAAATGGCACACTATTCCCTCTATAGTGCACTGCCTTTTGAGCAGTGCTCACAGGTCTCTGGTTGAAAGTAGTGCACTATAGAGGGAATAGTGCGCAATTTTGGACGCATACTTTGGCTTCTCTGTGATTCCTCACGAATCCTTTATAAGCAAATGTCATCATGTTTAAAGGTTGACATAACAGGTGCTTTTGTTGGAGGGCTTTGCTAAACTGTGGCATAACTCACTATGTGGTAGCCTAACCTAGCAGTGCTTTATTAAGGTTGAGATGCTTGAAAGTATGCTAAGTATGATGCAATGCTAAGTGTTACATGACACATGTAGTTTCCTGACTTGACTCAAGCTTCCAAATGCGTCCTAAGCGTAGCTGAATTAGCTATTTAGTATAGGCCTTTGTAGTATATCAGACAGCCAGTTAGATACACCTAGCTACGCTAGCTGCTTGGTACCTTTTTAGCTAGCCAGATCAACTAATCACACTAATATCAGCAAGCCAGCCAACTTGTTCGGTAAATTAGCGGAAACTTAGCAAAGTGTACATTTAAATGTAGCCATACTGACCCGTCGTTGTTTTAAAGGTATTCGGGACACATCTAATGGTCACAATAGATCTACCAATATTGATGATATCCATTTCTATGTCATCTCAAAGACACACTCTCTCTTTCAAACAAGAACCACACATTCATTAATTTCACCAATGTACATTTAAAGAAAGTTTAGGTGGGTAGGCCTATTCTATTGACCAAAACATTATTTGAATTCACGTCTTTTCCGAAGACTACGTTGTCTGACTGATGGCCTTATTTTATTAATGATTTAGAGCTGAACTTTACATTGTGCTGACACCAGGGATGGGATGGCTAAGCTGTGAATTAAGCCTCAAAATCCCTTCGTTTCCTCCTGGCAGAAGACGGCACCATCACTGATCCCCCCACTCCTACTCTATATACATCCAATAGGGCTCTGGTCAAAAGTACTGCACGATATATGGAATAGGGTGCTATTTGGGACACCTTCCCTACTCTATGTAGCCAGCCTGCGTTCCCCGTTCATCCAGCTACAGTGAGAAAAAAAAAAAATATTTGATCCCCTGCTGATTTTGTACGTTTACCCACTGACAAAGAAATGGTCAGTCTATAATTCTAATGGTAGGTTTATTTGAACAGTGAGAGACAGAATAACAACAAAACAATCCAGAAAAACGCATGTAAAAAATGTTATGAATTGATTTGCATTTTAATGAGGGAAATAAGTATTTGACCCCCTCTCAATCAGAAAGATTTCTGGCTCCCAGGTGCTTTTTATACAGGTAACGAGCTGAGATTAGGAGCACGCTCTTAAAGGGAGTGCTCCTAATCTCAGCTTGTTACCTGTATAAAAGACACCTGTCCACAGAAGCAATCAATCAATCAGATTCCAAACTCTCCACCATGGCCAAGACCAAAGAGCTCTCCAGGGACAAGATTGTAGACCTACACAAGGCTGGAATGGGCTACAAGACCATCGCCAAGCAGCTTGGTGAGAAGGTGACAACAGTTGGTGCGATTATTCGCTAATGGAAGAAACAAAAAATAACTATCAATCTCCCTCGGCCTGGGGCTCCATGCAAGATCTCACCTTGTGGAGTTTTAATGATCATGAGAACGGTGAGGAATCAGCCCAGAACTACACGGGAGGATGTTGTCAATGATCTCAAGGCAGCTGGGGCCATGTACTGTCAAATCTTGTGTGAGAACCTCCTTCCCTCAGCCAGGGCATTGCAAATGGGTCATGGATGGGTATTCCAGCATAACAATGACCCAAAACGCACGGCCAAGGCAACAAAGGAGTGGCTCAAGAAGAAGCACATTAAGGTCCTGGAGTGGCCTAGCCAGTCTCCAGACCTTAATCCCATAGAAAATCTGTGGAGGGAGCTGAAGGTTCGAGTTGCCAAACGTCAGCCTCGAAACCTTAATGACTTGGAGAAGATCTGCAAAGAGGAGTGGGACAAAATCCCTCCTGAGATGTGCGCAAACCTGGTGCCCAACTACAAGAAACGTCTGACCTCTGTGATTGCCAACAAGGGTTTTGCCACCAAGTACTAAGTCATGTTTTTGCAGAGGGGGTCAAATACTTATTTCCCTCATTAAAATGCATATCAATTCATAAAAATTTTGACATGCGTTTTTTTCTGGATTTTTGTTGTTGTTATTCTGTCTCTCACTGTTCAAATAAACCTACCATTAAAATTATAGACTGATCATTTCTATGTCAGTGGGCAAACGTACAATATCAGCAGGGGATCAAATACTTTTTTCCCCTCACTGTACCTATTATCATCATGCGTAATGGAAAAGCAGAATGTCACCTTGTTTCTCTGAGTGGCAGGTGATATACTATCATTCTGTAAGGAGAGGAAAAAAAAGTCAATTAGCACAAGTGCAGATCACATTTAATTAGAGAAGAGGGGATTTAAATTGCCATGCATCAAACACTGTGGGATGACCAAATGGAAGGAACTTGGGCCAGCGGGGCCAGGTTTCCATGAGCTTCCTCACAACCATCTCCAAATCCCTTGAGCTACGGAGGTCAATAAGTCACAGCACAGCCACCTTAATTAATGATGACCAGGGTTCAACAAACCACCAGAATCTCAATGACCAACAGGGGGGGTGTACGTCCCAAATGGCACCCTATTCCCTGTGAACTCTGGTCAAAAGAAGTGCACTATATAGGGAATAGGGTGCCATTTAGGATTTATCCATGATCCATTCTATTCTAAGAAAGATTCAATAAGATAGCACATAAAAGATAACACTAAAACAAGTTTCCTGTTTCAAATCCGCCTCATCAAGGAGGTTTTTGAATCTATTAAAAACTTCACAAAAAAAAATGTATCTCCTTTTTATTAGACACTCATTTTACAGTATTTTCTATTTCGTATATACGTGGTAGGATTATTATGTGGTGGTCAGATAATGAATCTTATTTTTTGGGAATGAGGACGGAGTGAGATGTTTTTGTCGACCGGGTCAGTCGCTAACGAATCCATTTTCAACGTTTCTGCGGAGAGGTGGCAGCAGGTAATTTTTCCTTTGCCTGTTAAACCTGTCAAAGTGTGGGTGCATATTTTTACCACTTAGCTGCCACCTTTTGTTGGCGGAGTGATTTTACTTTCATTATGTTTCACCGAGCCATCAATAATAACCCCACAGCTGTCAAAGTCCATTAATGCACATCTACATGAGGAGGAGTGAAAATACTCCCATTCAGGCACATCCGTTTTCATAATGCCTCTCGGCGAGATGGATTGGACAGATTCTCTTTCGAATCAATTGTGAGACAGGAACACATAGCCAGACCTACTGGATGAAGGTAAAATATTATTCATACTTCTTTTATTTATCTCTTTTACAGTAGAAATCTTTTGTGTTACACAGTTTACTTTTGTTTTAGAAAATGTTTTAAACACGTTCGATGTGTCTAGAAATACAAAAGGAGAAAAAAAACAGATTTCTCACAATATTGATTTGATACTTTCTGTGCAAGTTGGGTTCTTCTTTTACATCAATACTGAAATAAAAGTATATTGACTGTACAGTTTTTTTTTTACAAGACCTTAATAAATGTCTTGTATTGTCAACATCTGGGAAGAAAGACCTTAATAAATGTCTTGTATTGTCAACATCTGGGAAGAAAGACCTTAATAAATGTCTTGTATTGTCAACATCTGGGAAGAAAGACCTTAATAAATGTCTTGTATTGTCAACATCTGGGAAGAAAGACCTTAAATGTCTTGTATTGTCAACATCTGGGAAGAAAGACCTTAATAAATGTCTTGTATTGTCAACATCTGGGAAGAAAGACCTTAATAAATGTCTTTTTATTGTCAACATCTGGGAAGGAATTGTGATTTACTTCCGCTCTTCACAATCCAATACACTGTGAGGATACATTGGGAACTTCCTCCATTCCATGACCATACTACACAGCTCTATAGCAAAGCTCTCTTTAGTCGCATCCAATGTGCAATCTGCTTTGCTTTATCTTGGCCAGGTCGCAGTTGTAAAATGAGAACTTGTTCTCAACTGGCTTCCCTGGTTAAATAAAGGTGAAATAAAAAAATAATAATAAAAAAAGAGTCTCCATGTTATTAACATTTCTCCAATATCTGCAAGAATGCACTACTAGTACAACACCTTTCTGCGTTTTCAAGACTATATTGCTTCAAATGATTAAGTGGTTATTGCATTGTTGCACCAGGTATAAAACATGCAACGTACGAGATTCGTAGGTCCCACATTGAGATTTAATAAATATTCAGCGGCCATATTGTCTATACTTCTGAACTCAGCAGAAGAAAAAAAAAAAGGGGGAAATTAATTCACCAGCTTCAACCATGTTTCACAATCCTCCAGGTACTTCCAGGATGCAGTGACTAGGTATCCTAGATATCCAGGTGTTCTAGGGATGCGTCCCAAATGGCTCCTTAGTTCCATACATAGTGCACTGCTTTTCACCAGAGTCCTGGTCAAAAGAAGTGGCACCATATATGGAATAGTGCGCCATTTTTGGGATGCATCCTAAGTGTTCCATTACCATAACAACAGCTCCAGCTTTTCTTCTTCGTGTGAGTTAAAAACGGTTTGGAAGAGTTTGTGCAATATATTGTGACGTTTTTTTTGTTCGGTTTTGGACTTCGGTAAGGGTTTTTTCAGCTGTTCGGGCACACTATTTTTTTTTTCTTCTAGAGGCAAGCCGAAATCGGTAGCCGAAGTCTACGCCCCTTCGTCAGTGATTGGGTCAACAGTAGGGATTTTTTCAATAAAGTCTTTGTTGTCATTCAACGAGAGACGACTCGTTTCATGCTAATTGTTTCATTGAGAAATACTGCACCAAACATCCTGTCAAATTGCGCAACTAAGATCTCCTCGACAAAAACGTCAAAATTAATGACATATTTCTTGAGTTATCTTAGATTAATTCAGACTATTTTGAGGAAGTGTATACTGGCTACGGCATCTCAAAATGGCCAAATAGTACTATTGCCGCTTTTTTTCTCGATTACCAAGCGAATGTGTTTTAAGGGAGTACGGTATGCAAGCACACTCGTTGGGTTCGCCGACTTCTGCTAGGCGCCAGCTGAACTGAAGCATACTGACGCCTTAAGGGGCCTGTCTAGCTGGGCTCTCCCATGGGTTAATGGACCCCCCCCGCCTAGACCCATCCCTAAGCCCCCTACCACCTACCGAGCTCTGCACTTCCTCCAGCCTAAGCCCATATTCCAGGTATCACACAGAGGAGATACACGGAGGTATCACACAGAGGAGATACACGTAGATATCACACAGAGGAGATACATGGAGGTCTCACACAGAGGAGATACATGGAGGTATCACACAGAGGAGATACATGGAGGTATCACACAGAGGAGATACACGGAGGTATCACACAGAGGAGATACATGGAGGTATCACACAGAGGAGATACATGGAGATATCACACAGAGGAGATACATGGAGATATCACACAGAGGAGATACATGGAGATATCACACAGAGGATATACATGGAGATATCACACAGAGGAGATACATGGAGATATCACACAGAGGAGATACATGGAGGTATCACACAGAGGAGATACATCAAGGTAACAGGCATTGGGGAGATCAATCCAAACATCTTGTGAACAGAACACTCTGTCACCAGGAACCAGGTGATATTACGCATTACTGTAGAACTCCTTAATAAAGGCACAATCAGCAAATTGTATTCCCCCCAGAGTATTTTTGTTTTGTTTTTTCAATGTTTACTATTGATTGCATTGTTCTACTGACGTTACAAATACCTGATTGCAGCCGTTTACTGAGGTGATTAAGTCCTTCAAGGATTGGTTTGGTAACAAAGAGACAACAGTCTAAGACAACAGGATCCTTAAAGCCTTTCCTGGAGCCAATGAACCAGAGGACTAGGAACAGACTCAAACCTCCCACTTCAACAACTGACACAACCTTGATCAACGGCCTCCACAAACAACAATCCATGTCCACACACGCACGCATGCACAGGCACGGTCGCGAAACTCCTGTCCACTATTTTCGGCAAGAAAATAGATACAGCAACCTACCGTTTGTTGGTCCACTTGAGGCCGTTGGTGCATAGCAACACAAAGGTCAAACGTTTTCTTAGTAAGATTCGTAGAAGGCTAATGCATAGTCAATAGATTTTGTTTCAGAATATTCTGAAATACATCTGCAAGTTAATGGCTGACGTTAGTATTGTGATGTCACGAGAGGCTGTGTCCTGGAGGGACGTTACATCCCCCTGAGATGGCTGCAAACCCAGACAGCTATGGCTCCATCTGCTGGTATGGTCGGGAACTCCAACCCTCTATGGCCAATCTTCCCACGCAGCTGAAACCAATCAGGAGCTGATGAGCTGAAGGTTTGTTGAAGGGAAGAGACACGGTCTCGAAGCTGGGCTCTCTGGAGGACAAGAGTGCTGCACGTCCACTTCCATGAGGAATATAAGGATTTGGAGATACTTACCTTTGGGAAATACTCACCTTTGGATATATGCACCTGTGGAAATACGTGTGGGACATTTGGAAGGACGTTTTGCTGGGTTGGCCACTAGCTGCAACGTGGAATACAGTAAGACTGGGGAAAAGTTATTTGAGCGAGGGAGAGTTATGATTTTGGATGTGGAAGAGACATCCCTGAACTGTTAACCCTTAAAGAGCCACCAGAGAACAGAATTGTGTTATACTTTCGTTAGTTTCCCAAGACCTTTAATAAAATCCTTGTTTTGGTTGAACCTGGTCTCCTTGCACTACTTGAGCAATCCCGCTGAAAGCTGTGTAGCCTCTCGTGACATCACAGATGGTGGAGAATACAGGCACGCTCAAGCGTTAATAGTGCATGTCAGAGGAGGATACCGAAGGTTTGATCACCCAGTTTTCCAAGTTGGCCGTAGGCTCCCCGCCGACTGAAATGGAGGACATATTGAAAGCCCTTGTTGCTGGCCAGCAAGCCCAGATGCAAGCAAACGTGGCTCTCTTGGAGGAGCAAAAGAAAGCCAACCTTCTGAAGGCAGAGGAATTGCAGTTGCAGAGACAGAGGGTGGTCCAAAATACCCGCCCAATAAAGGCAAGTGACTTTATATCTAAGATGGGAGCTACCGATGACATTGAGGCATACCTGCATGCATTTGAGGCCACGGCCACTAGGGAAGCCTGGCCCAAGCAACAGTGGGTTGGTCTGTTAGCCCCCTTTCTAACCGGGGAAGCGCTGAATGCTGTCCGGGACCTGGGCCCTGACCAGGTTACTGACTATGATGCCCTGAAGTCTGAGATCCTCAGCAGATATGGACTCACAAAGTTTGGTATGGCCCAGCGCTTCCACAGTTGGACCTTCCAACCAGACCAACCTCCTCGGGCGCAGATGCATGAACTTGTCCGAATCGCAAGGAAATGGCTGGATCCGCAGAGGAATACAGCAGCGGCGGTGGTGGAGGCCGTTGTGGTGGATCGTTACCTACGCGCCCTGCCTTATGAGGCAAAACGGTTCATCAGTCAACAGGCCTTGACCACGGCTGATCTGACCGTGGAAGCTGTGGAAAAGTACCAGGCCACAGCGGAGATGCTGAATGCTTCCCGGAAAAACCCCAGGAGTGCGGCCCCACCACAAATGGGGGAAAACCCGTCCAAAGGACACCAAGGTCTCGAACCCCGCCGCGTCAGGACTTATCCCGGCTCCAGGGGGAGCCAGAAACCAGGCGGGTCCAAGAAGAGTACACCAGGATGGGGAACCTCGACAGTGTTACCGGTGTGGGGAGATGGGACATATCTCCTGGCAGTGTGGGAAACCAGCCGATGAACCTATGCCCACTGCGGAGTCCTCCAGCTCAGCACCCACACATCGTTTTGCCTCGCTCTTGGGAGTCGTAGATGGCGGCCCAGATCGACCCCCCCCACCTGCCCGGTAACTGTGAATCACCATGATGTGGAGGCCTTACTGGATTCTGGTAGCCGGGCCACCCTGGTGCGTAAGGATTTGGTGGGCCCAACGTGTCTGACCCCGGGGAAAGTCCTCCCAGTTTCCTGTGTCCATGGGGACACCAGAGAATACCCCATTACTGAACTTACAATGACCAGCACACGGGGAACCATACACACGACGGCGGGGTGGTTGATTCCCTCCCCGTCCCTGTCCTAATTGGACGAGACTGCCCAGCCTTTTACCCACTCTGGAGAGAGTCTCAGGAGAGGATAACCCGAGTACCTCGGAAACGGAGAGGCAAGACTCATCCTGGGAAGGCTCCGGTGCAATCCTCCGAGTTACTCACTCCCGCCCCGGGCTCTGATAGGGATGGCAGGTGCCCAGACCGACACCGAGACTGGTCCGGATACGGGAGAAGAGAACGCAGCCCAGGAAAGTGCTCCGTTCTCCAGTGAAGAAGACGTCCCAGGCACCCAAGAGCTTCCCCCTCTCACAGGCCAGTATGGTACGGCTCAATTACAAGATCCTACTCTTGCAAATGCCTTAAGAAATGTGCAGGTATTAGAAGGTGTAGTGTTAGGTGATAAGACAACCCCTACTTACCCCCATTTCGCAGTAAACCGGGGGTTAGTATATCAGATAGTCAAGAAAAATGAGGAAGTGCATGAACAGCTCCTCGTGCCACAGCCCTATCGGGCCACAGTACTCAACCTAGCCCACACACACCCGCTAGGGGCCCACTTGGGGGTAGAGAAGACTAAGGAAAGAATCATGCAACGTTTCTTTTGGCCAGGAGTACACAAAGAGATAGAGAACTACTGCCGTAGTTGCCCTGAGTGTCAGCAGGTTGCGCCAAAGCCCACATATAGAAACCCGCTCATTCCCTTGCCCATTATCGAAACTCCTTTTGAGAGGATTGGATTAGACATAGTCGGGCCCTTACCGAAAAGTGCCAGGGGACATCAATACATTCTGGTCATTCTGGACTATGCGTCCCGGTACCGGAGGCCATTCCGCTGAGGAAGGCTACATCCAGACAAATCGCCAAGGAGCTGTTCCGTCTCTCAACTAGTCTGGGAATCCCAAAAGAGATATTGACGGACCAAGGGACTCCATTCATGTCCAGGGTGATGAAAGAACTCTGTGCTTTACTGAAAATCAAACAGCTGAGAACCTCGGTCTACCACCCCCAGACAGATGGCCTAGTCGAACGTTTTAACAAAACACTAAAATCCATGCTGCGGAAAGCGGTAGGGGAAGATGGGCGCAACTGGGATCAGCTGTTACCATACATATTATTTGCGGTGAGAGAGGTACCTCAGTCTTCTACTGGTTTTTCACCCTTTGAGCTCTTGCTTTCCTACAGACCCAGAGGACTGCTCGACATCGCCAAGGAGGCCTGGGAGGAGCAGCCATGCCAACAGCGGACACTGATCGACCATGTAGGGGCTATGAGGGGAGAGAATGAAGGCCATCTATCCCATGATGCGGGAACACCTGGAGGCCAGTCAGCGGCAACAGCAAGCCTCCTACAACAGATCGGCTCAACCCAGGGAGTTTAAGCCGGGGGACAGAGTGCTGGTCCTGGTGCCAACCGTTGAGTGCAAATTCCTGGCAACCTGGCAAGGACCATATGAGGTCATTGAACGCATGGGAGAAGTAAACTACAAGGTGAGGCAACCAGATAAAAGGAAAACTGAGCAGATTTATCATGTTAACCTTTTAAAGAAGTGGCACGCCAGAGAGGCGCTGTTCAGCTCTCTACCCCCACAGAGACCCAGGAACCGGCGCGAGAAGAGGTTCAGCTGGGTCCAAATCTGTCCCCACATCAACGACAGATGGCCCTGGAACTCGTGGAGCAGAACCAGGATGTCTTCTCCTCCCTTCCCGGTCACACAGAGGTGGTCCAACATGAGATCCGCACCATGCCTGGCCGAACGGTAAACCAGCGCCCGTGCACCGCGTGCCAGAGGCTCGTAAAGTGGTTATACAGAAGGAGGTAAGGAAGATGCGGGAGTTGGGAGTAATCGAAGAGTCCCACAGTGCCTGGGCAAGTCCCATCGTACTAGTTCCCAAGCCAGACGGTTCAGTACGATTTTGTAATGACTACTCGAAAGTTGAATGAAGTGTCTGAATTTGATGCATACCCAATGCCTCGTGTCGATGATTTAATAGACTCCTTGGGGCATGCTCGTTTCCTAACCACTCTTGATCTCACAAAAGGCTACTGGCAGGTGCCCTTGACCCCGGCGTCTAAGGAGAAGACAGCCTTTGCCACCCCGGGAGGGGCTCTACCAGTATACCCGACTTCCGTTTGGTCTCCACGGGGCACCTGCCACGTTCCAACGCCTGATGGATCGAGTCCTTGCGCCCCACAAGAGTACGCAGCGGCTTATTTGGATGATGTTGTTATACAAAGTCAGGATTGGGCCAGCCACCTACCCCGGGTACAAGCGGTGCTGGATTCGCTCAGGGAAGCAGGGCTCACGGCAAACCCGAAGAAGTGCAAGGTGGCCTTCAGTGAGACAAACTACCTGGGGTACACCATTGGGCGGGGGTTGGTCAAACCACAGGAAGCCAAACTGCGGGCCATACAGGACTGGCCGCAGCCCATCAACAAGAAGCAAGTAAGGTCATTTTTGGGCCTCGCTGGCTACTATAGACGCTTTATTGCAGATTTTGCTACCATAGCTGCACCGTTGACGGAGCTGACGACCAAACGCCACTCACGAATGGTGAAGTGGAACCCTGCGGCGGAGGCGGCTTTCCTCAACCTGAAGCGAGCACTCTGCTCCAGTCCGATCCTGGTGGCACCAGACTTCAAGAAGGAATTCATTGTCCAAGCGGATGCTTCGGAGGTGGGTCTGGGTGCTGTCCTCACCCAGGCACATGACGGTGAAGAACATCCCATTCTCTACCTAAGCAGAAAGTTACTTCCAAGAGAGAAGAACTATTCAACGGTGGAGAAAGAATGTCTGGCTGTAGTCTGGGCCCTGGAGTCCCTTCGGTTCTATCTCCTGGGCCGACGTTTCATGGTGGTATCTGATCACGCCCCTCTGCAGTGGATGGCCAAGAACAAGGAATCAAACAGTAGAGTAACCAGATGGTTTTTGAGCTTGCAACCGTTTAACTTTTCTGTTGTCCACAGGGCTGGCAAGCACCACGGCAATGCGGACGCCCTCTCCCGGCGTGATGCCTTCTTCGCTGCCTTTACCCCGACGAGGACGTCGGTCCCGAGGAGGGGGGATGTGTGATGTCACGAGAGGCTGTGTCCTGGAGGGACGTTACATCCCCCTGAGATGGCTGCAAACCCAGACAGCTATGGCTCCATCTGCTGGTATGGTCGGGAACTCCAACCCTCTATGGCCAATCTTCCCACGCAGCTGAAACCAATCAGGAGCTGATGAGCTGAAGGTTTGTTGAAGGGAAGAGACACGGTCTCGAAGCTGGGCTCTCTGGAGGACAAGAGTGCTGCACGTCCACTTCCATGAGGAATATAAGGATTTGGAGATACTTACCTTTGGGAAATACTCACCTTTGGATATATGCACCTGTGGAAATACGTGTGGGACATTTGGAAGGACGTTTTGCTGGGTTGGCCACTAGCTGCAACGTGGAATACAGTAAGACTGGGGAAAAGTTATTTGAGCGAGGGAGAGTTATGATTTTGGATGTGGAAGAGACATCCCTGAACTGTTAACCCTTAAAGAGCCACCAGAGAACATAATTGTGTTATACTTTCGTTAGTTTCCCAAGACCTTTAATAAAATCCTTGTTTTGGTTGAACCTGGTCTCCTTGCACTACTTGAGCAATCCCGCTGAAAGCTGTGTAGCCTCTCGTGACATCACAGTATACACCAGGATTCTTCAATTCCGGTCCTGGAGGGCCGAAACACTTCTGTTTTTTATTTCTACCTGGTAGTTAATTGCACTCACCTGGTGTCCCAGGTCTGAATTAGCCCCTGATTCGAAGGAGAGGATGAAAAACAGAGGTGTTTTGGCCCTCCAGGACCGGAATTGAAGAACCCTGGTATACACCTACATATTCCTCTCTACATCTTTAACTTGATACTGTCACGCCCTGACATTGAGGTCTCTAGTTGGGTTGGTCAGGGTGTGAAATCTAATTTATATATTTCTATGTTGGCCGGGTGTGGTTCCCAATCAGAGGCAGCTGTCGGTCGTTGTCTCTGATTGGGGATCATACTTAGGCAGCCATGTTGCCTACCTTAGTTGTGGGATCTTGTTTCTGTTTGGCTTGTTTGATGTTTAGCCTCTTGAACGTCACGGTCTGTTGGATTTTGTTATTTTGTCGGTGTTTATTAAAATAAACGACTGTGTACGCATACCACACTGCATCCTTTACACAACGGACGTGACAGATACGACTTTGACAAATAGACTGCACGGTTTCTAATAATGACTTTCATTTTGCTAGTAGCGTATCAATTATAATCGCTCTCCTCATTTTTCATTCCATCTTGTCCGTTTAACCCTATTGATTTTCCAGATTTTAGGACAAAACAGTTTAAATCTAATAGAGAATATGTCTATGTAGAGGACCAGCTGTTCTTTTATATTGATATACCCTAGTCTACGTGGTCTGCCACAGCTTTAGACTGCTATATTTGACCTTTTTCCAGTTTAGAGGCTTTACAAAATAATTTATAAGCAAATTCATAAACCCAAATCAATAAAAGGTACACCTGGTAACATTTGTCTTTGAAAGCGGCACAGAGATGTTAAAGTTGTGTACACCTGGTAACGTTTGTCTTTGAAAGCGGCACAGAGATGTTAAAGTTGTGTACACCTGGTAACGTTTGGCTTTGAAAGCGGCACAGAGATGTTAAAGTTGTGCTCTGCAGCTTCTCTCTGGTGACCTTTGGATCACCCCAGATTGACTGTTCCCAATACGCTATGGCTGCGTCCCAAATGGCACCCTATTTCCTATAGAGTGCACTATTTTTTTTAACCAAAGATAGTGCACTATATAGTACACTTTTATAGGGAATAGGGTACCTTTTTCCGTTATGTGTCGGACCCCAGTAAGACTAGCTGTCGCCATTGGCGTCGGCTAATGGGGATCCTAATGAATCAAATCAAATCAAAATTGTTGTGGTTCTGAGGGGCTTTTATTCGTTCTGGTAATTCTATTTCTATGGATGATTCATCACGTTGCTGATGTTTGAGGCAGTCGTACTGTATATATCTAGTATTGTGTTGGTATAATAATAAATACAATTTCCTCTAAAAAATAAACCCCTGAGGCTTGGATTCAATCCGGACCGATGTAGAGCTGCGTTATGATAATGCAGCGTTTACCGTGAAAGGAGCCATAGTCGAAAAGGGCAGATCAGATTGAATATAGCCCTTGTTCAGGATGTTTTCTATTCCAGCGTGATGGAATCACATCATTAACATCTGGTCCCGTCTTAGATACCGCGTACTTCGATGTTTAGAGCATTTCAACATAAGAACCCGTCTTTTAGCAGCCAGTTTACCTTTTTATTTTATTCAGGAAATGATCTATATCGAATAAATTGTGGGACATCAATTTACACGGTTACGTCCACAAATCCCTACTATTGGGCTGTCCATTCAAAAGCACTGTACTGGGATTCCAGGAATGTTGAGTTTTTGCTTTAGTTCTAGTTATAGAAAGGCCTATCGTGAATTGAACCAAGATATTGCTTCACGTGGGCCTATTTGTCTACAACTCTGTACCTATGTGATTTCAGAAATGATGGACCCATAGTTCTTCTATCGTTCTATTTGTGATGTTGAAATTCTAACAACATACCTGTGTTAGATAGACTGATCTAGATCAGAGATATTTCATCATTTAAATTCATAAGCAGTCAAAATGACTGCCTCAATGCTTCTTGTGTTAAAGGCTGCATGTGGGTCCATTCGTCTGCACCACACCTCTGTTGTCTCTAAGTAGTCTGTTCACACAATATCTCCGAAATGCAAGATGGCAGCCAATCTTCCACAAAATGTTGAGTCACTTAGTAATCAGTGTGAAGAGGTTCCACTGAATGAGAACAAATAATACCTTCCCTGTGAGGGCTTTTTTTGTGATTGGGAGTTATGTCATCACCTCACTGGAATTCCCTCGGTGGCCAAGACAGATGTACAGACAGACGGACATGGTGCGAAAAATCAACACTCTTATTGTTAACAGTTCTGTGAAGAATGAAGAAGAAGAAGAAGAAGAAGAAGAAGAAGAAGAAGAAGAAGAAGAAGAAGAAGAAGAAGAAGAAGGTTTGTAAATGATTAAAGGAATGGTGTTTTGTAACAGCTCCACTGTAGACTGTCTGACTCACTGGTCGGAGTTATCTTAGCTTCATTACTGCCCTGTCAAACAAGATGGCCAATTAGCTTCAAATTGATGGTGCAGACAGAGTCCTTTACAGGAATGTTACATCTTTAGAAAAATGGCCATTGAATTTCATATTGAGAGACAAATGCACCTGTGGACAGGCTTCTGGTAACTATGACACTTACACGATGCACAGTCCCTGTGTCCACCTTCTGATATAACCTTGTTAGGTTGTTTTGAATGACATCAAAAGGTTCTGCAAGGGGCGAGATGGACAAGCACAAAGCACATAAGTGACAATAGGCAAATCTATGGTGTAAGAAGTTGCCATGGAAACAAATAAAGGCTGAGATACCTTCGGAATGAAGGGGACTGGAATGGATGTTCAGATTCAAAACAACATGTGTTACAATGTCTGAATGATCCCACACACCCTTGAGCGTTGAACAGGCTAGCGCTCTAATGTGGCCACCTCGACTCCTCCTCCTCCTCCTTGTCCCAATGTCCATGACTGATCCTCAGGTTGCTACCTGAGATTCAAGCGTTACAATACAATATATACGATATATTTAATTTAGCAGACACGTTTATCCAAAGCGACCTACAGTCAGGCGTGAATACATTTCTTATGTATAGGTGGCCCTGGAAATGGACCCGCTATCCTGGCGTTGCAAGAGGCATGGTCTACTAACTGACTGAGTTGACTGAGGACCACGCATTAGGCTGAGAAATATTGACTTTCTTTATTGTGCACGGCATAGACAAATTGTCAAAGTGCGACGTGAATGCGGTAGGCGAAGTCAAACGCAGGACACCGAGCTACTGGAAACGTACTTTTACTAACAAAGTAACCAGAGTACAAAACAACCTCCAAACAGGGAGGGGAATACCCGCACAATAGCAACTGCCGAAAATGACGAGAACAATCACACACAACACACAATGAACGACAGAGGGTTATATAGGGAATACAATACAACATAATAGGAAACAGGTGTACACAATCAAGACAAAACAAGTCAAACAAAGAAACATAGATCGGTAGCAGCTAGTACTCCGGGAATGACGAACGCCGAAGCCTGCCCGAGCAAGGAGGAGGAGCAGCCTCGGCTGATTCCGTGACAGTACCCCCCCCCTTGACGCGCGGCTCCAGCCGTGCGCCGAACCCGGCCTCGGGGACGGCCAGGAGGACGCGAAGCAGGGCGAGTCGGATGACTCCGGTGGAAGTCCCTCAACATGGAGGGATCTAGGATGTCCCTCCTGGGGACCCAGCACCGTTCCTCCGGACCGTACACCTCCCACTCTACGAGATACTGCAGGCCCCCCGTCCGACGCCTCGAATCCAAGATGGAACGGACTGAGTACGCCGGAGCCCCCTCGATGTCCAACGGGGGCGGAGGAGCCTCTCATACCTCACTCTCCTGGAGTGGACCAGCCACCACCGGCCTGAGGAGAGACACATGGAACGAGGGGTTACTGCGGTAATTAATGGGCAGTTGTAACCTGTAGCATACCTCGTTCAGTCTCCTCAGGACTTTAAATGGCCCCACAAACCGCCGGTGCCACCATACAAGACTCCGGGAGTATGGGAGTGGGCTCAATGGACCTCTCCTCTGTGTCATATAGTCGGGACAGGGCGTCTGCCTTAGCGTTCTGGGACCCTGGTCTATAGGTGAGCTTAAATACAAAGCGGGAGAAAAACATAGCCCACCTTGCCTGGCGAGGGTTCAGCCTCCTCGCTGCCCGAATATACTCCAGGTTACGATGGTCAGTCAGAATGAGAAAAGGGTGTTTAGCCCCCTCAAGCCAATGTCTCCACACCTTCAGGGCTTGAACCACAGCTAGCAGCTCCCTGTCCCCCACGTCATAATTGCGCTCCGCTGGACTGAGCTTCTTAGAATAGAAAGCACAGGGGCGGAGTTTAGGTGGCGTACCCGAGCGCTGAGACAGCACAGCGCCGATCACAGCCTCGGAAGCATCCACCTCCACCTGGAATGCCAAAGAGGGATCCGGATGCGCCAGCACCGGAGCCGAGGTAAACAGGTCCTTCAGACGTTTAAACGCCCTGTCCGCCTCAGCCGACCACTGCAGGCGCACCGGACCCCCCTTTAGCAGAGAGGTAATGGGAGCTGCTACCTGTCCAAAGCCCCGGATAAACCTCCGGTAGTAATTGGCAAAACCCAAGAAGCGCTGCACCTCCTTTACCGTGGTGGGAGTCTGCCAATTACGCACGGCAGAAACGCGGTCAATCTCCATCTCTACCCCTGACGCGGACAACTGATGTCCCAGGAAGGAGATGGACTCCTGGAAGAACAGACATTTCTCAGTTTCGCATACAGGTCATGCTCCAACAGTCTACCAAGCACTCGACGCACCAGGGACACATGCTCGGCTCGTGTAGCGGAGTATATTAGAATGTCATCAATATACACCACTACACCCTGTCCATGCAAGTCCCGGAAAATCTCGTCCACAAACGATTGGAAGACTGAAGGAGCATTCATTAAACCGTATGGCATGACGAGGTACTCATAGTGACCCGAGGTGGTACTGAATGCTGTCTTCCACTCATCTCCCTCCCTAATGCGCAGCAGGTTGTATGCGCTCCTGAGATCCAATTTTGTGAAGAATCGCGCCCCGTGGAATGACTCCATCATACTAGCAATGAGAGGATAGCTGTATTTGATTGTGATCTGATTGATACCACGGTAATCAATACACGGGCGTAAACCCCCATCCTTCTTCTTCACAAAAAAGAAACTCGAGGACGCAGGGGAAGTGGACGGCCGTATGTAACCCTGTCTCAGAGATTCGGTGACATAGGTCTCCATAGCTGCCGTCTCCTCCTGAGACAGAGGATACACGTGACTACGTGGAAGCGCAGCGCCTATTTGGAGGTCTATCGCACAATCCCCCTGTCGATGAGGTGGTAATTGAGTCGCCTTCTTTTTACTGAAGGCGAGTGCCAAATCGGCATACTCAGGTGGAATGTGCATGGTGGGAACTTGGTTTGGGCTTTCCACCGTCGTTGCCCCTACGGAAACACCTACACACCGCCCAGTACACTGATCAGACCATCCCTTGAGAGCTCTCTGTTGCCATGAAATGTTGGGGTCATGAGATGTTAACCAGGGAAGCCCCAACACCACGGGAAACGCAGGAGAATCAATCAAATACAAACGTAATATCTCCTCATGGCCCTCCTGCGTTTTCATCCGGAGAGGCGCCGTGACCTCCCTAATCAATCCTGACCCCAAAGGGCGGCTATCTAGGGCATGGATAGGGAAGGGCACATCAACAGGTATGATAGGAATCCCTAACTTATATGTGAACTGGCGATCGATAAAATTCCCAGCTGCGCCTGAATCTACTAGCGCCTTATGCTGGGAGTGAGGAGAAACCTCGGGAAACACATCTTTAATACACATATGAGCAACAGAGAGCTCTGGGTGAGTTGGGTGCCTACTCACCTGGAATGAATCATCAGTGCGTCGCCCACTGCCTCGATTCCTAGGAGACCCTCCCCAGCACCGACCAGCAGTGTGTCCTCTGCGGCCACAGTTGGTGCAGGGGACGGCCTCCCTCCTGGTCTCCCTCCTGGTCTCCCTAGCACCAGCACCCCCGAGCTCCATAAGGGTCGGCTTGGAAGTGCCGGAGGATGGAATGGACGGCCCCGAATCCGGACGTCCGCGGGTAGCCAACAGGGTATCCAGGTGAATAGACATGTCCACCAGTTGTTCAAAGCTGAGGTTGGTGTCCCTGCAGGCCAATTCCCGACGCACGTCCTCCCTCAGGCTACATCTATAGTGGTCGATGAGGGCCCTCTCATTCCATCATGCGTTGGCAGCCAGCGTCCGGAAGTCCAGTGCGAACTCCTGCGCGCTCCTCCTCCCCTGTCTAAGGTGGAATAGACGCTCACCCACCGCTTTACCATCTGGTGGATGATCGAATACTGCCCGGAAGCGGCGGGTGAACTCCGCATAGTTGACCGTAACGGCGTCTATCCCACCCCACTCGCCGTTGGCCCACTCCAGCGCCTTGCCGGACAGACAGGAGATGAGGGCGGACACGCTCTCGTATCCCGAGGGCACCGGGTGGATGGTTGCTAGGTAGAGTTTATGGTGGTGGTATCATTGGAGGGGGCATAGGTAGACCCCCTCTTTCCCATCGATCAATGGTGTTCACCCCCCGTTCCATGGCGGTGCCGAGAGCCTGGATCATGGCCGCTTGGTGTTCGACGCGTGCCTCCATAGATCCAGCTGGCACCGCCACTCCTGCTGACTCCATGAGTGGTGTGTGATTCTGTCAAAGTGCGACGTAAATGCGGTAGGCGAAGTCAAACGCAGGACACCGAGCTACTGGAAACGTACTTTTACTAACAAAGTAACCAGAGTAAAAACAACCTCCAAACAGGGAGGGGAATACCCGCACAATAGCAACTGCCGAAAATGACGAGAACAATCACACACAATGAACGACAGAGGGTTATATAGGGAATACAATAAAACATAATAGGAAACAGGTGTACACAATCAAGACAAAACAAGTCAAAACACAGAAACATATATCGGTGGCAGCTAGTACTCCGGGGACGACGAACGCCGAAGCCTGCCCGAGCAAGGAGGAGGAGCAGCCTCGGCTGATTCCGTGACACAAATACAGTGGGGAAAAAAAGTATTTAGTCAGCCACCAATTGTGCAAGTTCTCCCACTTAAAAAGATGTGAGAGGCCTGTAATTCTCATCATAGGTACACGTCAACTATGACAGACAAAATGAGAAAAAAAAATCCAGAAAATCACATTGTAGGATTTTTAATGAATTTGTTTGCAAATGATGTTGGAAAATAAGTATTTGGTCAATAACAAAAGTTTCTCAATACTTTGTTATATACCCTTTGTTGGCAATGACACAGGTCAAATGTTTTCTGTAAGTCATCACAAGGTTTTCACACACAGTTGCTGGTATTTTGGCCCATTCCTCCATGCAGATCTCCTCTAGAGCAGTGATGTTTTGGGGCTGTTGCTGGGCAACACAGACTTTCAACTCCCTCCAAAGATTTTCTATGGGGTTGAGATCTGGAGACTGGCTAGGCCACTCCAGGATCTTGAAATGCTTCTTACGAAGCCACTCCTTCATTGCCCGGGAGGTGTGTTTGGGATCATTGTCATGCTGAAAGACCCAGCCACGTTTCATCTTCAATGCCCTTGCTGATGGAAGGAGGTTTTCACTCAAAATCTCACGAAACATGGCCCCATTCATTCTTTCCTTTACACGGATCAGTCATCCTGGTCCCTTTGCAGAAAAACAGCCCCAAAGCATGATGTTTCCACCCCCATGCTTCACAGTAGGTATGGTGTTCTTTGGATGCAACTCAGAATGCTTTGTCCTCCAAACACGACGAGTTGAGTTTTTACCAAAAAGTTCTATTTTGGTTTCATCTGACCATATGACATTCTCCCAATCCTCTTCTGGATCATCCAAATGCACTCTAGCAAACTTCAGATGGGCCTGGACATGTACTGGCTTAAGCAGGGGGACACATCTTGCACTGCAGGATTTGAGTCCCTTGCGGCGTAGTGTGTTACTGATGGTAGGCTTTGTTACTTTGGTCCCAGCTCTCTGCAGGTCATTCACTAGGTCCCCCTGTGTGGTTCTGGGATTTTTGCTCACCGTTCTTGTGATCATTTTGACCCCACGGGGTGAGATCTTGCGTGGAGCCCCAGATCGAGGGAGATTATCAGTGGTCTTTTATGTCTTCCATTTCCTAATAATTGCTCCCACAGTTGATTTCTTCAAACCAAGCTGCTTACCTATTGTAGATTCAGTCTTCCCAGCCTGGTGCAGGTCTACAATTTTGTTTCTGGTGTCCTTTGACAGCTCTTTGGTCTTGGCCATAGTGGAGTTTGGAGTGTGACTGTTTGAGGTTGTGGACAGGTGTCTTTTATACTGATAACAAGTTCAAACAGGTGCCATTAATACAGGTAACGAGTGGAGGACAGAGGAGTCTCTTAAAGAAGAAGTTACAGGTCTGTGAGAGCCAGAAATCTTGCTTGTTTGTAGGTGACCAAATACTTATTTTCCACCATAATTTGCAAATAAATTCATTAAAAATCCTACAATGTGATTTTCTGGATTTTTTTCCCCTCATTTTGTCTGTCATAGTTGACGTGTACCTATGATGAAAATTACAGGCCTCTCTCATCTTTTTAAGTGGGAGAACTTGCACAATTGGTGGCTGACTAAATACTTTTTTCCCCCACTGTAGGATGACATTGAAGCATCAAAACCTCTTTCAGGCGTAAGGTATTAAACACACATTTAATCAATTTACATCTACATTTTTATTTCTTGACAATTGAAAAGCAGGGCTTAAAACATACCTTTAGAGATGTGGCTACTGTAACATTGGCCATGGCATGTTCCGTAACTTATTGGCAATAGTCAGTGTATTACCTCAACCAAATCAGTGTACCTCTGTAGGTGAATTATTAGTCTACTGGATGCAGCTTCTGTCCCAAATGAAACCCTGTTCCCTATTGAGTTCACTGGTCAAAATTGTGCCCTGAATTAGGAATAGGGTTTGCCTTTTGGGACAAAGCCAAGGTCTTCTCTGTTACTTGTGATAATATCCAGGTGTGTGAAATACACAGTGAATTATAGGAGCTGGCTTGCACACTCTTATCACGATCTGTCATGGTAGATTATTACAGGCCTGAGTGATTGCCTGATTTCCATTGAATCTGCCTCCAAGACGCTGCTAACCATTTATGATCTCATATTGTTTTATTGAACATGAATTGTGCCTATCTGGCAATATCAATTTTTACGGCTCCACAGTACATTTTTCCAGTAAAAAAAAAAAAAAAAGAAATCTTGTACAGTATTACTGAAAATACTTTTGTATATAATACATATGATGGAAGGGGCTTTAATATGATGGAGGGGGCTTTCATATGACGGAAGGGGCTTTAATATGCAGACATTTAGGCAGTAGTGGTGCGTGGGTAAAATCACTGGGGAAGCCAAGCTAGAAAATAAAGCCATATTACAACCAATGTGTTGTGATAATTGTGTTGTTTGCTCTATAACCTGTTTGTTCATATGCCTTGACACCATGATATATAGGCCTAAAGGCCCGAGACAATGAGAAGACACAGTGGCAGAATAAATTCAACCACACCTTTGTTTCATCACAAAACAGGAGAGCAACATCTGTCCGGTGAAGTCCACAAAACATATTGCATTTAACAAACAGTTACATGACCTACAGCAGGGGTCAAGGAAGTTATTGTTTCCGACATTGTCGGACAACTAAACAACTATTGATTTAGAACCACGGAGGGTTACCGCAAGTCGCAAAAAAAAACAGGAGCTGCCTCCACTATTCCAGCACTATTTCAACTTCAACATTTCAACATCATCAAATCACCTATGCTTAGTCCAATACAGTGACAACTAAAAGATACCAAAAACGATTTAGTCCAGTCAACGTAATCTAAATGTGATGTGGCTGTCCATGGTTCTCATTTGTTTCTGCGTGTTTGTGTGTGTGCGTTCGTGCAAGTAGAAAAAACATGTTGACACACCATACTTGTAGAGAAACACCAACGATATTCAACTCTCCTTCATGCTGATGTCTATGACCGTCTTACAGTACACATTTTACCTGGCTAAAATGCTCGCTAGCCTAACTTAGTTTTATGAGCAACGTTAGCATTAGCCTTCTACATCTAGCTACATATTGAACTCCCATCCTCTCAATCCAGGGGCACAATGTATCTTATGGTTGGAAGTTGGATCATAGAAGTCCAAATCTCTATCTCCATCCATGGCTAATTTAGGAAAGGGCCAATTTTAGCCAGCTAGCTAGCCACTGGAGGACATCAACACAACGAGATGCAACAATTCAAGCTGTTTCTATCGATTACATATTTTTTGTGATAGAATGAAGCCAAATACAAACTGGCTTCCCTTTAAACTTTTTTTTGGTGTGCCAGGACCATTCACAGTTGAGCTCACTCAGTTTAGCGCAACGCTGACTGGCTATTATTTTATACATTTTTTTTAAATCAAGGGAGACCAAATGCTCGCTGGCTTCCCTTGCATTCAATGCTACGGGCTGGCAACAACGTCATACCCTTTATGACCAGACCGCATCAGATAGACACGCTACACATACTGAGACAGTATTTCGCTCGGATGCTTTCTCCGGTGAGACACATTCAGCCTCTTGCAAATAGAAGGAAAATTATGAAAACACAGAGAGGAGAAAGATAAATAATGTAATGTTTTTTTATTTAATTTATTGGTACATTTTTGGGGGCTTCCCTTGGCATCCATGAATACACACCACTGAATTTAGGTCAGGGATGGCTTGCATTAGTCACAATGGTTGAATCCCAAATGGCACCCTAATCTCTATGGGCCCTGGTCAAAAGTAGTGCACTATATAGGGAATAATGTGCCATTTGGGACACATACAATAGCCTACATGTACGCTTAGACCTACAGTGCACACGCAGCCCAATGTAACTTTTGTATATCATAGTGGAGTTGACAATACCAGTCTAGCACTATAGTAAAATAGTGTGCTGCCCCTTAATGGTTTCTCCGTTTTCAACCAGTTTACGGAATACTTTAATTATTCTATGGCTGCTGTTTTATCCAGACGTGCTGTATTGCTCGCAGAGGCATTCGTGTGGAATGTTTTGTGAATGTGTTTGGAGATACTGTTTTAGCTATTTGTTACTCTTTTACCAGGTGTGACTGGTTCTGAAGTCTACACCCCCTCGAAGAAAAATACACATGTTGTTGCCTTCAAATTGAGAAAATAAAATAAAATATGAAATATATGAAATATCATCATTGGATAAGTCTCCACCACATACATTCATTAATTTTTTTCGAACTTGCTCAAGCTCATTACATTTGGTTGGGGATCATTGATGGACAGCGATATTTAAACCTTGTCTCAGATTTTTTTAAGCACATTTAAGTCAGGACTGAGACTAGACCCCTCAGGAACAACTCAATACCTCTCGGAAAGCCATTCTGGCATGTCTTCTGCATACACATTTGTGTAATTGTCCCACAGACAAATAAAACCCTATCCCAAGGTTAGGTTTTCTGAAGACTGTGGTGGGTTTTCCTATAATTACCTGGCCTTTGCTCCTTTCATATTTATTTTGATCTTAACAAACTCCCTTGTTCCTGCTTGTGACAAGCATACCCATAACATGATGCTGCCACCACAACACTTGAAAATACAAAGGGATCAACAACATTTAATTAATTCCATGTTAAGGGCCTGTTTGACAAAGTGAAGAGAAAGAAGCCTGTGTTAAATAATCCACTCCAAATAATCCGTTCTATTTGCAACAAGGCTGTTAAGTAGTACTGCAAGACAACACGGTAAATAAATTAACTTTTTGGCCTAAATTCAAAAACAACTGGGTTGGGTCAAATCCAATACAACACGACACAGAGTCAAACCCTCTGTACTTTCAAGTTTTGTGGCGGCAGCATCATGTTATGGGTATGCTTATCATCGGCAGGAACTCGGGAGTGTGTTAGAGGAAACCCCGCCTCAGTCTTCTGAAAACTTTACCTTGGGATAGTTTTATTTTTCAGCGAGACAATTACACAGATTTTTATGCAGAAGACAAAACCAGAATGGCTTTTCCAAGAGGTATTGAGTTGTTCCTGAGGGGTCGAGTCTCAGTCCTGACTTAAATCTGCTTAAAAAAATCAGAGACAAGGTTTAGATATCGCTGTCCATCAATGATCCCCAACAATATTTAATGAGCTTGAACAATTTTGAAAAAACTAAACAATGAGTATACAAAACATAGACTGACCAGGTGAATCCAGGTGAAAGCTATGATCTCTTATTGATGTCACTTGTTAAATCCACATAAATCAGGGTAGATGAAGGGGAGGAGACAGGTTAGAGAAGGATTTTTAAGCCTTGAGACAATTTAGACATGGATTGTGTATGTGTGCCATTCAGAGGGTGAATGGGCAAGACAACATATTTAGGTGCTTTTGAATGGGGTATGGTAGTAGGTGACAGACCTAGGACCTGGGAGGGAATCTTCCATATGAGAATGCTAGTCTAATAAATCAAAAGCACTCTGAACTGATAAAGTCTCAATCCAATAGTGTTTCCAGACAGGGACCTTTGGGGTTGTGTGAATTCAGATCAGGCCCCCCTCTTCAGTAAGCCATGAACAGATAAATGGACATTTCCCCCTGTCCTATCCTGATTGGTGCTTGACATTTCCCCCTGTCCTATCCTGATTGGTGCTGACAAACTATAGATCACCTGTGAGGGACCGGCAGCATCCTATTTCACCGCCTCTGTCACACCCCGTTCCTCAGAGACTTCCATCACTCTCTTCTAATCACAAAGACAACCAGGGCTTTTTGTGGTTTTTCTATCCAGAGGCAGAACACTAACATGCATACATGCCTGGAATATTAATTAGGTCACGATTGAAAGTTTTCTCAATTGGTCAAAAAATTGAATGACCATGGGAAATAGTTTAGTGCATCTCAAATCAAATCAAATTATATTTTATTGGTCACATACACGTGTTTAGCAGATGTTATTGCGGGTGGAGCGAAATGCTTGTGCTTCTAGCTACAGTAATATCTAACAAGTAATATCTAACAATTTCACAACATATACCCAATACACACAAATCTAAGTAAGGAAGGAATTAAGAATATATACATACAGTACCAGTCCAAAGTTTGGACACACCTACTCATTCAAGGGTTTTTCTTCATTTTTACTATTTTCTACATTGTAGAATAATAGTGAAGACATCAACACTATGAAATAACACATATGGAGTCATGTAGTAACCAAAAAAGTGTTAAACAAATCAAAATCTATTTTATATTTGAGATTCTTCAAATAGCCACCCTTTGCCTTGATGACAGCTTTGCACACTTTTGGCATTCTCTCAACCAGCTTCACCTGGAATGTTTTTTCCAACAGTCTTGAAGGAGTTCCCACATATGCTGAGCACTTGTTGGCTGCTGTTCCTTCACTCTGTGGTCCGACTCACCCCAAACCATCTCAATTGGTTTGAGGTCGGGGGATTGTGGAGGCCAGGTCATCTGATGTAGATAGAAGCTGTTTTTCAGTCTCTCGGTCCCAGCTTTGATGCACCTGTACTGACCTCGCCTTCTGGATGATAGCGGGGTGAACAGGCAGTGGCTCGGGTGGTTGATGTCCTTGATGATCTCTTTGGCCATCCTGTGACATCGGGTGCTGTAGGTGTCTTGGAGGTTGGGTAGTTTGACCCCGGTAATGCGTTCGGCAGACCGCACCACCCTCTGGAGAGCCTTGCGGTTGCGGGCGGTGCAGTTGCCATACCAGGTGGTGATACCGCCCAACAGGATGCTCTCAATTGTGCATCTGTAAAAGTTTGTGAGGGTTTTAGTTGCCAAGCCAAATTAGTCAGGTAGCTAGCATCCTGATAACATCCTGTTCTCCTGCTTTCATCTGTCAGGTAGCTAGCATCCTGATAACTTCCTGATCTCCTGCATTTATCTGTCAGGTAGCTAGCATCCTGATAACGTCCTGTTCTCCCGCTTTCATCTGTCAGGTAGCTAGCATCCTGATAACTTCCTGTTCTCCTGCTTTCATCTGTCAGGTAGCTAGCATCCTGATAACTTCCTGATCTCCTGCTTTCATCTGTCAGGTAGCTAGCATCCTGATAACTTCCTGTTCTCCTGCTTTCATCTGTCAGGTAGCTAGCATCCTGATAACTTCCTGATCTCCTGCTTTCATCTGTCAGGTAGCTAGCATCCTGATAACTTCCGTATCTCCTGCTTTTATCTGTCAGGTAGCTAGCGTCCTGATAACGTCATGTTCTCCCGCTTTCATCTGTCAGGTAGCTAGCATCCTGATAACATCCTGTTCTCCTGCTTTCATCTGTCAGGTAGCTAGCATCCTGATAACGTCCTGTTCTCCTGCTTTCATCTGTCAGGTAGCTAGCATCCTGATAACTTCCTGTTCTCCTGCTTTCATCTGTCAGGTAGCTAGCATCCTGATAACGTCCTGTTCTCCTGCTTTCATCTGTCAGGTAGCTAGCATCCTGATAACGTCCTGTTCTCCCGCTTTCATCTGTCAGGTAGCTAGCATCCTGATAACGTCCTGTTCTCCTGCTTTCATCTGTCAGGTAGCTAGCATCCTGATAACTTCCTGATCTCCTGCTTTCATCTGTCAGGTAGCTAGCATCCTGATAACTTCCTGTTCTCCTGCTTTCATCTGTCAGGTAGCTAGCATCCTGATAACTTCCTGATCTCCTGCTTTCATCTGTCAGGTAGCTAGCATCCTGATAACTTCCTGATCTCCTGCTTTTATCTGTCAGGTAGCTAGCATCCTGATAACGTCATGTTCTCCCGCTTTCATCTGTCAGGTAGCTAGCCTCCTGATAACATCCTGTTCTCCTGCTTTCATCTGTCAGGTAGCTAGCATCCTGATAACGTCCTGTTCTCCTGCTTTCATCTGTCAGGTAGCTAGCATCCTGATAACTTCCTGTTCTCCTGCTTTCATCTGTCAGGTAGCTAGCATCCTGATAACGTCCTGTTCTCCTGCTTTCATCTGTCAGGTAGCTAGCATCCTGATAACGTCCTGTTCTCCTGCTTTCATCTGTCAGGTAGCTAGCATCCTGATAACGTCCTGTTCTCCCGCTTTCATCTGTCAGGTAGCTAGCATCCTGATAACGTCCTGTTCTCCTGCTTTCATCTGTCAGGTAGCTAGCATCCTGATAACTTCCTGATCTCCTACTTTCATACAGCAGCAACACCTGTGTTTTTTTAGGGGTCATTCAATGGTTAGTATGTTCCTTCTCAAGGTAGATGTTCATCGTTATTGGTGTTGCTTGTCTATGAGATATAGGTTACAGGCTGTATGTCGGTTGTATAAGGAGATAAAAGTCATCTGATGATTTATTGCCAGATTATGGTAATTTATATAAAACCATACATTCATCATCTCATAGTCGTCAAAGACAAGATAAGACAACTACCAGGATTGGAATGGAACAGCGTACAAATTATGAAGAGTTGAGCCCACTCGTGCCCTGGATGACTTTTACTTTGAAAAACAGCTCATTAGGGTTGGC